>NW_020527809.1:0-22011 GCF_003368295.1 Carassius auratus
GTTTAGAAAAGATTCTAATGTTCAGTACCATCAGATTTACTGAGTCACTCTTAGTCAGTCGCTCATTAAATCTGTTTATTTGGGGTGAGGATTGTGATGAATGACTGCTGCAGTGGCCTTCATTAGAAACTTATACTACTAAGAACATGCATGTGCACTTTCCAAAGGTTTAGCAAAAATTTTGTTTTTGAGATGATGGAATGGAATATATTTGAATCAAGTGAATCAAGATATTTATGAGGGAAAAATAAGGATAATAAAATTAAAAAATGTACAGGACTGTTTAAAAAAAAATGGTTAAAATGGTTTCAACAATTTCAATAATAATACTTAAATGTGTATTTTATTAAATTAGAACAAATTACAAAAACACATCAACTATGTGTGTTGTAGTGGATTTGTGACCCTGTACCACCAAACCAGTCATAGGGTACATTTTTTAAAATTGAGATTTTTATATTATCTGAAACCTATATATATCTGGGACAAATTTAAAACTTCTCAAAATTCAGTTTCAATGATCAATTCAGTTAAAATTTTCAGGGGATGTTCTTTAGCACTGCAGCATATAAGAAGTGACAAAACACAGAGTCCACTATCCAGCCTCTCTCTGTGTCCACCCACCTCCACCACACTCACGACTCCATTGTGTGAGGTTACATAACAGCTGTCGGCCTTCATCCCGTTTCTCTTCACACCTCCCATTGAAGTTCACAATAGCACAAGGTTTTATAGACTTTCAAAACTGTACAAGGGCATTTTTCAACCCTTTAATTATCAATTTTTGATTTAAGAACACTACGGGTTTATCATCAAAACTGCAATTAGACACTTAAGGCTTTTATAACAAAATGTAAACAGAATTAATGTGCACTGTGCTGGGGAGTCTGATCAAAGTGATAGGGATAAGCACATTTATACATAACAGAGTATTGCAGGAACATGCTGGAGGAATCGGCAACAGTTAATGTGCTTAAGATTCCTGTCGCCCTCTACCTTCAGGATTATGTGGGTCAGGTCCTCAGATTAAGGTCATGTGTTGTAATTGCTCCAGGGGACCAAGGCAAAAACAGGACAATGGGTGGTTGACATTCTCTTAGTGAACTATTGTTGTATTACACATACTGATACAGATAACTGATACCTCAAAAGTGATACCTGAATTATTTATTTTTTATTTTTTACTAAATTATTAATTAAATAATTAACTTTTTAAATCTGGTGTGGCAGAACTATATATTCTATACAAATGTATTTGATTTATTTGTTTCAGAAAACAAGGTTCTGTATGTTAACATTAATTCAATAGTTAATGCATCATTAAAAAAATTCTATCAAAGCATTTATTGATCTTGTTTAATGTTCATTTCAACGTACTGAGGCATTTGAAGTAGTAGCCTATCATTTATTATGAGCGAACATGAATTAACAACGAATAATGGTTAATTAACATAAACCGGTTTTAAAAAATGCTGTTTATTGTTAGTTTATGATATCTAATGCATTAACTAATGTTAACAAATTGAGTCTCACTGTAAAATGTTAGAAAGAAAACATTTCACATACTATTTTTCATTTATTGGTATTTTGATGTCCTTCAGATGCTTTATTGTTTTGTTTTATTTATTAATTTTTTCTGCACTGAAAAAAAAAAAGGTTTCATTCATCCAATTAAAATAATTTAGGGTAATGATTCACATCTATAACTTGACCCAATGAAAAATAAATAACTCTTTATTGGTGTGGTTTGAATACAAGAAAATTAAGAACTTTTTTAATAAAGTGTAATTGTTTTTATTTAATTTATGATGACATATGGCTAAGTTTCCTATACAATACCACAAATCCTCACTACAACACAAAACTTTCCACTATTTCCAGTATTCCCAGTATCAAGCCAATTGTTTTTTACATTATTTCATTTTAATATTAGGATTTCACTACTATTATTTTTTTTGTTTGTTTGTTTGAAAAGAGAAAACATGCATGGAGCGATCACTGCAAATTTGTTTTTTTCATGTTTTGAGTACTTACTAAAACCTGATTTTGTTATATAATCTTTGGACATTTAAATATAGTCATATAATCATGTCGTGTCATGTCAATCACCCACATTCCATTTACACTTGTCCTGGATGGTCACACAGATGTCAGATATCTCCATGGACACCCACTGCCGAGGATTTCCAACCACCTGACCAACCAGTTGAGCTCTGAGCTTAGAAATATGCAGAAAAAAACATCCTCCAACCACATCCTACCTATTTCAACAGTATCACTACTTTGGTGGGCTGAGAGTCATCCATCAATCTAGCACTTCGCCCCCATGGTGTTCATTTTTTCACCAGATTATTTCACTCCAAAACACCAGAATAAAGCTGACAGAGGAAAGCAGAGTGAATGAGGCCTACAAGTTTCTTCTCCTTAGGGACTCCATATGTTTCAACTGCTAAAATAGCTCAGCTCTAATTGCTGCGGGGAGACGTGAACAGGTTGTAAAGGTGGAGAGCGGATAGCCCATCCGTCACATCTTCCATCAGAATGTGCAGTCAATGAAACTAATCAGCAATTTACGGCAATAGATTACTGTATTCCAGATGTATTACTTTCTGTAGGCTTCTGCAACGAATGTTTGCAGAAAAGGTGAAGAAAGTGCTGAACACGTGGGAAAATGCTGTGCAGATATGGTCTGGAAACACTCTTTCCAGTTCACCCTCCCTCTGGGCTCATATACACACTTACACCTCAGAATGCAGACCTCAGTACTGCAGAAAAATGGACAGAAAAGCAGGTTCACCCTCCATGTGAGACATCTGCACGAGAGTCCTGCTCACCTCTAAAATCCCCTTAAGGTGGCCAACCATCCAGTGAGATGTGTCTTATTTCTGCTTCCCTTGCTTTCCCTCCCAGCACTCTTCCTCTTTTCTTTCTCTCTCTCTGCGACTCACTTAAAGCCATCTGCACGGCAATTCAATCATCACATTAACGCAGTGGAAGTTAATGATTACTTGGATTAGCTACAGGGCTCCAAGCCACTGTCTTAATATTGACTGGCAGTGAGTGCAAATATGAGCTTGGCCAGCAGCTTCGTTTCACTTTTTGGGGGAAGTTTTATGATGTTTTTCTGAACTCCCCTCACCATACTGCCAACATTTACATAACTTCATAACTTGCAATGTGGCAATGTTGTACATACATAAATAACAAGTACAAAAATATACACAATGTGCACACATTGATAACAGCATACAAAATGCACAATTAACAAACAATTTTAGATTTAAAAACTCTGAACATCACTGAGCATTACAACCAAGTAACAACAACAACAAAATAAATCAGCAGACCAGTATGCAAACGCAACTGCATAATTTATGCCACAATGCATGCTGGGAACCTAAGCACCAGCACAGGACACCAAACTATTAGAATCAATCTTCAAACGTGTTATTGAGAAATGGAAGATTACTATAATGAATACAGAGATAATCATTGTAATTCTACAGCACAGTGCAGCTACATGATTTTCTGCTCTGGTTCAATAAGAGGTAATTTAATTGTAAGGAAATTAAATGCTGTACTAATGTAAATGTACTAGTACCAGCCAGAAAAACACTGTAAATGAAAACTAATATGTTTTCGAATGTATAAAGGAACTATTATCTGCCGTCTCCTGTCAATGTTCCTATGTTTAAGAATCATTAGCATTTCCAGAATATATACCAAAATGTTCACAACCAGCCACTTGATTGTTCAAAGCTATAGTCAATATTATCTTGAACGAATAAGCTATAGCTTTATCATGATAGGATTTATGTACAAAACAAATGCAAATACCATATTTCAGTCGATTGACTAAAACTTGGTTACAGAGCCCAGACAGCATCCAAGCACAACCAATCACTGTCAAGCAGGAGACTGCAGTTGCTGTGACTAGAACTAATTGGCTTCTGGGTAGCATCGTGTTTCCAAAACAGAGGTACAGTTTTAAATAAAATCCAAACCGACGCTTCCACAAAGGTGTATCACTCTCTGTTTGAAGAAGCTGATGCATTGTTTTTGTGTGAAATGCATTAACTTGTCTGTAAAGCTCTACTGCTTTCATGACATATGAACTCAACACAGGTCTTCATAAGGGAAGCTCTCAAAACACCTGTATCCTTCAAAATATAAATGAAATGACTTACAATAATTAACCATGTCCTGAAATAACCAACTATAAAAGACACAATACTCCAAGATTATATCACAGTCAGTGTTTATCCCCACAGAGCAGCCTCGTACACATTCAGGGCCAAAAAGCCTTCATAGTTTACAACATAAATCTACGTGTTGCTTCGATGGCACATAGCCAAGTGAAGATGCTCGCTGACAGCTCCTTCCTCTCTCTCCTATTGTGAAAGTGCAGTGATGAGGCTGCACCTCATGCTCGTTCACCCATCATTACAGGGGGCAGTGTTTAGCCGAACAGGAGTGTGCTGCTGCCACACTGGAGAACAGAGTCTGGTGCTCAGAAGAGCGTTGTGATGGCCGTGGCTCTCTGCCTCGAGCCCCCGGGGTTCTTCTAATCCGAACACGCTCGACACAGACAGGCATGTGAGACAAAGAAATCTCAGTCGAGCTGTTGTGTGAGACGCTGCTGATAATGTCACAGATGTGGTGGAGGAGATAGAAAGCAGACCGGCACAATGAATTTTGAGGTGCAGCCACCTCTGTCTGTGGTATGCAAAGCAGAACATCAGAAGCTCAATCTAGATGGGCATATGAATGTTCACACTTGCTTTTCAACTGAATATTACAGTTTACAAATTTTTTTTTTTTTCGTTTCTCAATAGCAAAAATATTTCATGTTTACCAGACAGCTGTGTCTAGAATTTTCTGCCTCTTGAAAGACATTTATTTCCAAAACAAGCTCAATAATGTTCATATAATTCACATGCACAAACAGCATTCATTAACAGCTGAATGCCCCTTTACGGTGAAAACATCATTGTAACTTGCAAATTGCAAATCAAGTGAATAACTCAGAACTTTATTTTAAAAGAATAATAATAATTAATTAATTAATTGATTGATTTATAAACAACCGTGATTTCAATCACATGACAGTCGGGAACACCACAGTATCCAGCACTGGGAACCTTTCAAAGACCAGCTCAGTCCAGTAATGAATTTCTATACTGGTCTAACTGGTGAACCACCAAAACCAAGATGTTCACCAAGATGGCAAAGCTAGTTAAGACACGTGATGAGGACATCAGCACCCAAAACACAGCATATTTTGGTATTTTCAACAGCTTGAGTGAAATCCTGAACATCTCTAGCCATAATTAAAGAGCAGGGCAAGTGTTCGCCTTCTCAACTGAAAGATCCAATTAATCAAGATATCTCTTGCCTCTTTCAGCCATAACATGGCAAGCAATAATGCAAATGCTTTTTTATAATCAAGCAAAACCTACTTGCTTTCCCAGGTTTGGGCCTCTGCAGGAGCTTCTGCACCGTCATCAGGTCCTCAGTCTTCACCGCTTGAAGTAATTCCTGATCTTTCCCCATCGTTATTTATCTTACATCCAAAGCATCCTCTGAATGTGTGTGTAGTGTTGCCCAGAGAGCTCCTCTGCGGATCCTCCCTCTTGCGATGGAGCTGCAGGGCGCGATGATGATGATGATGATGATGATGATGATGCACACTGGCGGAAGGATGCTCGAATACTGTAGAGCTGGTGCAGCTGGCTCCTGAGAATCACAGATGTTCTTATTCCGATGTCGAGAAGAGAATATTAGCAGCACTGTGACGGACTTGCGAATAAAGCATCGGTGATGGATCGGATCTTCAGTCTCTGTTGTGATGGAACAGTCTGTTCTAGAAAACCATCATCAGATAACACAGCTCCAAACACGATTTGGTGGCGTGAGCGGAGTTGATGCGACGCATTCAAATATGCAAAATCAATGTTTCTTTAAAATACCATGAGCGTTTTTTCCTGGGATCCTTGAAGCTGTGCTGAAGACATATCAGTCGGCGGTACCATCGCTCCGTAGTACGCACACAGTTATTTTCTGTGCTGCGATGGGTCCACACAGGGATCGTGCAACGTGCATTTCCCCAGCCTCGGATTGGGCTGACATTGCTGTGGTAAATGGCTCCGCTTCATCCAGAGGGCGGTCCCTGTGTGTAGGAACACCCCCGTATTCCAGCGCTGACAGCCACATGCTACGGGACATCATAACACATGCTGCTGGAAACAGCCTTGTCCTGTAGCTGGCGCTTTTGTTTTGTACACACCGACCAAGAGTGGATTAGACCCGATCAGAAACATGACTCACCTGAGCACTATTTGGAAACCCGTTTAACTTCAGTCCTCGAAACGAACTTGTATTTTTTTTATGATATTAAATAATCTCACTAGTAGCCTAGGTAATTAATTATTCACCAATAGCCTTCCTTTGCAACTGTGGCAGCTATCCATTGTCAAATATGGCTAAATTGCTAACAAATATTAACAAAATGTAATTATAAAGTAGCCATTTACTAGTCATCATGTCCATAAAGCAAATAACAAATTAGATAAGAAATGTTACCAACAACAATATATAATGGTTTCTCATAAATACATACTAATAACAAATCAGTCATATCTCGTGGAAGAATTAGTAAAAGAATAATGATTAATATGCAATGAAAAACCATTATCTAGTCTCTATTGGATTAAGTAGTATCTAATGAGTAAATACTACACTAATGAGTAGATATTTAATAATTTGGTTAATAATAAAATATATTAGACACTATTAGAAAATATGAAAAAGTATAAGTCACTATTTTATTACTTACTTGTACTACAACTAATAATAATAATAACAACATAAAATGCATACTAGTAAGTTAGTCCAATTTATCTCCATGGATGCTGGAAGGTGAATTTCCTATTGCAAGGTTGAGCATTTCAGATATGCACTGTTGCTACTGATTTATGGTATTTTCCTTGGTTCTGTTTTTCTTAAACATAAAAAAAAAAAAATTAACACAGTAACAGTTTTGTTTTTCTTACCTCTCAAATCTAGCAAATGCTGTCAGTCCTTCAGTTTTAAGAAGCCTGAAGATTACAAAGTAGGGTACAAAAAGAGCTTGGCTGCATGAAGCCTACAAAACAAAACGGTTCCCTGAATGCCTGCTCAGAGTTATTGTCTTAACTACATGGGGTTTCTTTCAGATTCTTATATCCAAGTCAAAGCACAATGACCCTCTTTCAGGGCAGAATCCAGTCATGACTGTCATGTTCTATTCATGGCTACTTAACACTAAATTTACCACCTCAGAAAATTAAAATAGAGACATTTCTCAAAATATCTTATTTTATGTGCCACGAAAGTCATATAGGTGATGTGATAGAAAGTAAATGTTAACAATTGAATTATCCCTTTGTCATTTTATTGCATAACAACACTGAGGGAAAAAAAAACTTCTTAACAAGTCCATATACTGTTTCATCTTCAAATGTGAACTCCTAAAGTCCTTTGTATCTGAATCAGTCTGATTATTAATAATCCCAGAATGTTCTTTAGCACACTGGTTTAATAATCAATCAGCAACCAACAACACAAGATATGAAATATTTGAGAAAACATTTAACAAACAGATGACAAACTAGTGATAGGAAAGGCTGATCTGTTGCACTCGTGTTTGAACTTGAACTTTCATTGATTCGCCCTAATCATCATCACCATCATTAATATCTGCACATCCTTCATCCAGATATAACTGACCATGTAACATCTGCTGATTGTGATCCAGCGCCATCCAGTGTTACATAATAGAAAATCCGTTCTGAGATGTCATTTCACACTTGCAGATCTCTAGTGTTCGCTGCGTACATTACAATTCAGCAATATTTTTTTGGCATGCAGTATATGGGTGGAGACAGGCCTCTTGTGGCTACCACCCTTTCTAAAGACGCTGTATTCAACTCCAATGAAACCTGAGAATATCAAATTTCATGTAGTCTCACACACTTTTCTGACAGTTCTGAAAGCTTTTAGGTGTCAGATTTTTTGGCAACAGTTTAAATAATATTAAATAAAGTAATGAGCTTAATTCGAATATTCTTGTGCAAGAAATATTTCAATTCATAATAAAGGGTTAAACTATTTTCACAGCCAGCTTTGCAAGAGGAAGAATTTTAGGAGAAATATCCCAGCATCAAGCACCGTTAATAATGTAGACTACAAGCGAATTGCATATCACAGGAGTGATATTTTACATTTGCCTAAAGAATAGGCTACATATGATGATGTTCATGTTACTTCATAAGTGATTAAGGGTATTTGGCTTGCTGTATGCAAAGGAGGGGCTCAAGGATGAAGCAACCCAAGCTCCAATTTACCCCCTATGAGACTACTAAATAGATAGCTTCTGTATATAGGGCAGAATATCTTAAAGGAGTGAGGATGGAGGTGGGGAGGAGGAGAAATGCTAGAAGACCGTTGCTAAAGTAAGGCAAGCAGCAGCTTATATGTAGCTTGATTAGATTATTAAATAAGCGGCTCCTTCTGAACCCTATAAGAATTTAATTTAGAGGCAAACATACTGTAATAGGCTTTTTTTTTACTTCAAGCTATAAAATTTCATATCATAAAATACCATCCATTTATTGAGTCATCACAAAATAACACTGTATGAGTATATAATTGGCTTTCATTGCCCACACAAAGCAGCTACCAAACCTCTGGTGCTACAACACTGTTCAACAGTGAACACATGTAACATCAGCATAGTAAACACATACCCTGACTGGAGCCAACTAGCCAAAAAAAAAAAAAAAAAAAAAAACCTTCACCAGCACAGCAAATCATTACACGCTTTACTCTAACATTAAACTGCCACACTGAAAACCCCATATGAATTATTAATTATTATTTATTTACATATGCAATACAAATATATAATACTCTCTTTTTTTACATCAGGCAATATAATTTATCACAACATTCCAAATCTTATATATTAAATACAGAAAATATATAAATAATATTTTAAACATTTTCTTTGAAATGATAATTCTGCATACGAAACTCTAGATCAGTGGTCTCAAACTCAATTCCTGGAGGGCCACAGCTCTGCACAGTTTTGCTCCAACCCTAATCAAACACACCTGATCCAGCTAATCAAGGTCTTCAGGGTTACTAGAAACTTCCAAGCAGGTGTGATTTGGAGCTGAACTCTGCAGAGCTGTGGCCCTCCGGGAATTGAGTTTGAGACCACTGGTGTAGGGGATATTTTATTGGCACACTTTGAGCCCCTTAGTAACAACTGATCATCGTTTAAACACCACAGCCTACCTGAGTATTGTTGTTGACCATGTCCACCCCTTTTCTTATGGCTACTTCCAGCAGGATAATGCACCATGTCACAAAGCTCAAATCATCTCATACTGGCTTTGTAGAATATGACAATGAGTTCACTTTACTGAAATGACCTCCACAGTCACCAGATCTCAATCCAATAGAGCAGTTTTGGGACGTGGTGGAACGGGAGATTTGCATCATGGATGTGCAGCCGACAAATCTGCAGCAACTGTGTGATGCTATCATGTCAATATGGACCAAAATCTCTGAGGAATGTTTCCAACACCTTGTAGAATCTATGCCACGAAGGATTTAGGCAGTTCTGAAGTCAAAAGGGGTGGACCCGGTACTAGCAAGGTGTACCTAATAAAGTGGCCAGTGAGTGTATTTTGCAATAAATAACCAAATAGACAAGATAACTATAGGCACTATAATATCTGTAGCTAAACCGTCTCTACTCCACAGTAAGTTTTCTATTCCGCTTTGTGACAACGTTGTTTGTAGATGTTCGTTCTGAAAATCTTGGCCTTTGATACTATTCCTACATAATAAACATCTGTAACGTAACCGCTCTCATTTTGCGATTAAAAAAAGTTATCTTTACTTATTGTATGACGCCAAAGGACCTGACGTTTTTATGCGCTTTTGGTTTTTAACAAAAGATCAGGCGGGGCCAAGATGGGTTCAATCATCTGATTGGCTGGAGCTGACAGCAGACAGAAGGAAAACACAGCACTGCGGCATCCGATTGGATGACTGGTTTGTATCAAAGTGAAAATATGTGTCTCCAGCTCTTTACTGTTGCCAGGGCGTCAATGGCGGAACTCTGCGGCAGAAGTTAGTATGTCACAAGAACGGATCGCCTAAGGTAATGCAGCAAAAAACGTTTAATAATCCCATATGTTTTTGTTACGGTTTAGTTTTCAGTGCTAAGTTAGAGGTGTTGTCTTTTCGTGAGAAGGTTTGTGGGTGGAGCAGCTTGAAGAGCTTAAGTTACTGTAAAACTCTTGAGTTGAAGTGATGAGTGTTGGTGTGGCGATCCTCACAGAAGAGCCTCATGAGCAGCTGCTGTTTGAGTTTGAAAATAATTGCTCAACATTTTAGATGTTTTTCATAGCTGATGTTGACATTTGGGCTACCATGTGTGCTGCTCTTCTCTCAGCTGCCTTTCATTTCCACCGTTGCTGGACGTGTATAAACATGTTGAGTGTGCACGGTGCATCAGCATGGCTCTTAAGAGAATTACTGCACTTTACATAACTGCCCAGTTATGCTTGGATTGGAAGTTTTAATGGAAGCGCATACGTGTAAAGCTGAAGGGCAGCAGAATGCAAGTTTATAAACCCTTCTGTTTGTGTGTTTTGTTTAAATGCGTCTTATTTACTTCATCTTAATAGAAGGGCCCTTTAAACCGTGGCCCTTATCAGTGAACGGTCAAAGATTGTGAATTAGGACACATGATCCTCAGATCAGCTACACCTCACACTGGAAATCCCAACATTGTCTCTTGGCAGCAGATTTTTTTTGCCATTGCATCTAGGTAATTCGTGTCCCACTGAAAGTCAGCTAGTCCTCCGCTGTGCTCCCTGATGGATTCACTTGTGGGAAAGGATTCTGGAAGAGTAACAGATAATGTAATTGCTTGTCTTTAATGCTCTTTGCCAAGATTACTAACCCCAGTCTGGATGAGATCCCTGCTGCTAAATCAGAGGATTAGACCATGATTTTGGAGAACCCCTCCCTTTGCCTTGATCATGAAATGTCAAAATTTGGTAAATATTCCACTGTTTGTAATATTTTTTTTTTTTTTATGCATTGATCATAAGGTAGATGATTGTGGAAACTCACAGGCTTGTTGGTGCAGGTCACGTTTTGTTATTTAGGTTTCTCTCTCATAGGTGTATAGATGAAAGGGGGCTTCTGAGAGTTAAGCACCGGTACATTCTCTGCTCTGGTGCACTAGGGTCAGCACCTTTTGTGTTAAACGAGAGTAAACTGAATAACTTGCTGCCGATCCACCTGTCTGGTATTTGAGTTCATTTACACGCATAAACAAAGGCAGCTGTTTTCTCCTGCACAATGACACCAGTGTTATACAGGCACTGTTGTACAGAAGTGGAGTGGTAGCTTTGGTTCAGGGTTGTGTCTATGGGTAGGTTCCGTCATGCTTGTGAACTTAGGCCACATGGGCACATGTAAGAATAGAGCAGTTGCATTCACGTCATCTTCAACGGAAGTGGTTTCACTGTAGCATGCTAGCCTTAAAGGAGATCGCCTGATCAGTGAAGACGTGAGAGCTGTTTATTAACCCAATACATTTTGGTGTGACTGTATTTGCTTCAAGATCCAGATTTTCCATCAAGTGGTGACCCAACACCGTACCTGATTTGTTTATTGTACAAAAATACAAAAGTGTTAACTATATATTTTAAATATTTTACATTTAGCAGACACTTTTATCTAAAGTGACTTACAGATGAAGACAATGGAAGCAATCAACAAAAGAGCAATGATATACAAGTGCTATAACAAGTCTCAGTTTGCTTAATGCAGTTCACATCAAGGGCTTTTTAGATAATAAAAAGAAAACCAATACAAAAAGAATAAAGCAAGCTAATGTTAGAGGTCTTTTTTTGCTTTTGTTAATGGTACAATAACTGAAGGAAACTGATCGAATACAAAAAGATTCAAAAGCTAGGTAGTGTGTGTGTGTGTGTGTATTATTATTTATTTTTTTTTAGAATATAATTAGAATAATTCCTTGAGTTAAAAAAAGGATGGAAGAGATGTTTTTAGCCAAGTCTTCAAGATGGCTAATGACTCTGCTGCTCTTTTTGGCTCTTATTTTAAAAGTATATATGATTAGTTGTATGTTAAAATGTCCATTTCGCAAGATTTCTTTTCTAAACTAGCACAAACAGGCAGAGTAGTTTGAGTGTCACACAGACTGATGTCATCCTGTCAAATACTGTGGCCCACGCTGTTGTGCTGCTCTTTGACTCACTGCTTCGGTTTAGTTTTATGAATTTATAGCACAATACATGTGGTCTTCAGGCCAGTGATTAATTTCCATGACTCCTGTGACTTTTGCACTGCTACAGCAGTTGACATGGATTCTGGTTTCTCAGTTTTATAGTGTCTTTGCCTTTTAGTCATAACTATACACAACTGTATCACTCTCTTGTACTAAACCTCTACAGATAAGGCTGTGAACCCGTTGTTATGATTCAAATCATGCTTCCTCACATCCACATGATGTGGAAACCATGGCCTGATGGTTTCATAAAGTTGCTGTTCAATTTATGAACCTGAAGAACAGACTGTTTTTTGGCCTGTGTGGAATTTCACACTCCTGTTATTATTAGTTTAGCTTTGTTAATGTGACAATTTCCGAAATGGGCGTGTCTTGGTTTCAGCCTTTCTCTAGAATGCTCTGTAAACCCATACGTGATAGATCCAGTCAAAGTAAAAGTTATCTCAATCAATGGCAATGTTTTTCTACACTTTACCCTTGATATTTGTGATTTGGCAGAGGCCAACAAGGATGTCAATAGAGGCAGAGGCGTTGCTGCAGGAGGCGAAGGAGAGCATTGAAGCAGCCCAAAACTACAGGAGCGAGCTACAGCAGAGACTGCATGGACTCAGCCAGGCACGCAAACAGGTACGGCTCTGACTCTCTGCACTGCTACTGCAAGAAGAAACCGGTTTTCAATAACAAGCAAAGTGCCAGTCCACACAGAAACTGTGCAATGTGACAGTAACAGCCAGTCGGTATATATTTCATATATATTCTATATGGTAGTATTTTAAAACCCTAATATTTCACAGTGGGCAGCAAAAATCATGGGTGGCCAAAACTCAGAATTTAACAATTGGCTATTTTCCAATTAAATTCATATTTATGGCTATCTATCCTCAATTCAATTCTGAAGGGCACACAACCCTGGCACAAATAGAGTAACTGAAAAACCTCCCTTCTCATCTCTTTTGCTTGACCCATGTCTCGGTCATGGCTGCTTATCATAAAAACAGATTTACATGGAGGAGATCGCTGTTTTCTCTCTCATTCCAGTCAAGCCAAACCCATAGAGACGGTAATGAAATTGCTATTGATCTCACCCAGCATGCACTATAGCCTAAAATCATCAAACACATTGTTGAGAATGGCAGAAACAATTCAGCTGCACAAAGGCAGTGGTTCCCTAAACCGTAACCAAATAATGTGACATATGTGGGTGTTTTTGAGAGCGCGAGGGTAAATGATACTCCCGCTGTCTTGGATCCTCTGTGCCAGGAAGCCCGTTGGTCCGTACAGAAGGGCTGATTCATGCCACACGTCTCCTAGGGTGGCTGAAGGATGTAAAGCTGGCCTGCAGCTCGCTGTTATCTTCAGACTTGGCTTCTGGCATCTTACCCAACTTCCTCTCCCCTCCCCCCCACACCTCCCAGAATGCTTCATTCAGTGTGTAAACAAGGCTGTAATTTCCTGCTCCTCTTATGAGACGGTAAACACATGGACAACAGGACAGAGAATTAAACCAAACTTTCAGGATCATTGAGTAGTGATTGCATGACGCCCCGGGGTACTGCGATTACCCTCACAGCGTGTGCAGCTGTCTGAGGGAGATCCCATATGTGCATCGCATCTGATATGATCATATCACATGCGCTGTTGTTCACAGCAAGGGCACAACATTTGTGGTCAATCTTTAGGTCAGACTACATTTTTAAGCAGAGCTACTTCAAGCTTCCAGTTGTAGAGGCTCATCTGTATTGTAACTCTTAATGTATTAAAAGCACAGCAGCTTCCTGGTCCGTGGTTGAGTTTTATGTATATTTCACATTAGCTGTTTCTATTCTACTTCCTCTTTAAGTTGTTACACCAGGTCTCAGCCACTGAGGCTTCCTTAAACCCTACAAATGGCCTCTGTTTCCCACACCCTGTTACCCATGAGCCAGAACATTGTAAACATACAGAGCTGTGGTATATTTGATCCAAAATGGCATATGCATGTTCATGTCAAAATCAATGTCAAAGTATCCTGATATTTTGCTTCACAGTACTGTATTAATATTCTCTCAGCAAACGTGTATAATTTATTTTTTAAATTATCCTGCTCAGGACCAATAGCTGCGCGCTGAAGAGATGATCACCATGACCATAGGACTACAAGGAATCGCTTTATTGCAGCACGACTCAACCAAATGAATCTTATACGAAATAAATAATATATACACAATAAATACAAACTAGCTGAAATGTTCTGAAATCACTTGTACCCTACCTGATTGAAAAAATACAGTCTTTCACTCTGTGTTAGCTGTCTTGGGTTTTTTTTTTTTTTTTTAAAGACTGCTAAATTTGGCTATGTAGTGAACAAGGAACTGCATGATTTGGGATTTTAATGGGAAAGATAAATCACTTGTAGATATTGTTTTGAATTTGATCAATATCCAAACAAGCTAAGAATATAATTTTGAATCATTACACTAAACAGAGTTACAAGATTATTATTATTATTATTCTTCTGTGGCTCAGATATCAATATATCAGGCCAAGTCCCTGCTGATTCCCCACCCAAAGTGGTCATGTGTGTCAGTGTGCGTTTGACATTACACATCTGTTCTAAAGAGTTTTGTAGGACCGTTCTGACCTGGCTTGTTCCCAGAGATCCAGTTTTGGGCTAAGTCTAAACATCCTGTGATGGGGAGTCAGCATTTCTAATAGCCGCCCAAAACCCAAAGCAGCAGAGGCCCGAGGTCCTGCCTCCTCCCTCCACCCACTCCTCACAGCGCATTGTCACGAGTAACAATATTTAGGCAGAGGATTCTGTCCAGGCTCGAAATGTTCAGATTGTTGCTGATAAGACTTGAGCGTCTGAGGAATGATGCACGTCTCTGGACAGAAGCATTTCCTCTGTCAGCTGCAAACAAAGCGGAGTCTGGAACTTTCCACTGAGGTTGATTAATACCAGCGTCCATCCATTTATCCTGCGCCACTTTATCTGTGTTATTTTAGACTCTCTTCCCACTTCCTGGACAACAGGGCGTTATCTTTACCTACACGTACTGTTCCATGGTGTAAATTGTCAACACCTTCGTTTGAGCTTCGTTTAATTTCACTGATTATAAGGGAATGAGACCTTTCCTCATTCCAGAAATATGACTCAAGGAATTCTTAAATTACAGAGCGTAATTTTGCCTTTAACATCTCCTTTTATGTCCGTGTGAGTGTGCTTGTGTGTGATGGTTCAATAGTTTTTAAGCTATAGTGTACTTGAAGCATGTATCAATGAACATATAAATGTTCATTGATACGTGGCATTGAAAAGCCCACGCTAAACTTCTGTTGCAAGCACAAGTTTCATGTTCACAAGAGGAACTTTTTTTTTTTCTTTTCTTTTTTTTTTTTACATTGAAAACCACCAGACTTCCTGTCACTCTTGGCTCCATTTACTGAAGGTGAAGTAGTTCGTCTGAAAGATGCATCAAGAACATTTGAAATGTGCCATTCATTTCTCACCACTTCCGCTTTCAGACCTACGCTTCATGTACAAAACAAGACTGTGGCACTCAAGTTCCTGTCTTAGTTTTAAGCACCCCTCATTACGTATCTGATTAAATGTACACCTTTACATTTCTGAATCATTTTGTTGCATTCTATAATGGTAGAATAGTATTTTGCATTCAAATCAGGCTTATTTAATTATCAGCTTGTTTCTTTAGACGTGAACTCGTATTTTTTAGGGTTGTGCTGATAGTCGTATTATCTAATTAATATTCAAGCTTCTTTGTTCAATTTAAATTTTTACGTGTTTTTACAGTGTTGCGAGTTCTAACCAATCAAGCGTGCGCTTGCTGACTGAATTCTGCTCTCTCGCAAATCCTGTCATTATAAACAAAGTGCAGATGTACATGGTGTATGTATAAGAGATTATTTATTATTGTATTCAATTATTATTTAATTGTTGTATTTTATTATTTAATTTAATTATTATTATTCAATTATTACAATTATTATTGTATTCATCATACAGTGTACACAGCTTCATTGATTTAAAATGTTTTTTTTTTTAGTGCATAAACTCGCACTAGACTGAAGTCAGTGTTCTTTGATTCTGTAAATATTCTTTGCTCGTTTTCTGTAGCTGAGGAAATGTTAGCATTAGAATTAGTACCTTTCAGTGTTTTTATTAAATTTTTCTAAATACATTCAGTCATATAAAAAATATTTTTTACATGACATCCATATGCTACTTGACTAAAAAGATATAATGTGTAGTTAATAGATTACATTAATATTAGGCTGCTTTTAGCCCTACCCTGGAGTTGGTTCACGTAAGTAAATAATTAAATAAATTGGCATGAAAATATTGTGTATCGCCAATCTCACATGCTGACAATGGGACATATGATTAAGTATTATATATATATATATAAATAAATATTTATTTATAACAATATATAAGCAGCAGAAAGATTTCTGAAGGATCAAGAGACACTGAAGACTAGAGTAATGATGCTGAAAATTCAGCTTTGCCATTTGCAGGAACAAATCACATTTTAAAATATATTAAAATTAAAAAAGTTATCGTAATATTTAATAATATATCACAACATTGCAACAATGGCATCAGCATCCTGTTTAAAATCTCAGTTATGAAATGCCACCACAGACATCATCTGTCAATCACTGTAATTTAAACCTAGTTTAGAAAACAATCCTGGTTAAATATTGCACTAGATTAAAATCAAAAAATGTCTTTTTAGCCTGTGGTTTGTGGAAATGTGGATTTATTGAGCTATATGTACTGCAGATGTTTGTAGTAAATCGTGTGTGTGTGTGTGTGTGTTCAGGTGCGTGGCAGTGCCAGTCAAACGCGTGAGGCTCTGCAACGGCACTTTCAGGAGCTGCAGACGGCAGTGAGTCGACTGCTCACCGAGAGGCTGAACACTCTGCTTCAAGAGGTTGACAACATCGAGCTGGACAGTGTCAGTCCTTTAGATGACTGTCAGAAGCTCATTGAGCATGGAGTCAGCACAGCTGATGAGCTGCTCCGAGAGGGTGCGTCTGTCATTGTTCATTCTTCAACTACAGTCACACTAATCCGATTTCATGGGATTTAAAGTATGTAAAGACCAGACATATTTGTTATGAGAAGGTATTTATCAGATCAGAAAATTAGATTTCGCCTTGTGCCAGATGAGGACCAGCAGTCAGTTTCTTTCATATGTAAGATTGTTGGACTATGTCAGTGGGATGATACAAAATCAGGCTGGACGTATGCTTAATAAATATTTGAATAGCAGCAATTTGATTATCTGAAGGTATAGTGGGTATAGAAAATAATCACATTTTTGAACCTACTGGCTCATATGAACCAGCACTGCCATTTGGATAATTGCCACTTATTAAATTGTTAGCTGATTAAATGTTAAGTGTTTTTAAACCATTTAACACAAACAGTGCTGCCACCATATAACAACTTGTTTGCTGTAATTTCCTCAAGAGCTTATTTGATTATTCGCTACACTGCCTAAGGTTCAGTTCTGAATGTTATATGACTGTCCCTTCAGGGGAGGCTGCCATCCGCTGTGGTATAAATGAGAAGGAGGACAAGCTGGGCAGCTTCACTAAGAAAGCCCTCCAGATCCAGTTGGACAGGTGAGGAGCACGCAAATTCATTCACTTAACAAACCTCAGCTGGATCAGTGAATGGAGAAGAGCTTTGAAACCACACCGTCACTCTCAATTATATGAATACACGGAGATTCAGACCTGGAGAACACAAAAAGCAAACCCCTCTTTTCCAGGAGTTCAGAAGACCGTATTCAAATAATTACTAAAGCACTCATTAAAAAAAAAAAATGTATCACCTAACCTTTACTAATGCCTGGTTTTATGATTCATCTGTTTTGTGACTCATCTGCTCAAAGTATAATGGAGAGATGGCCACTGTAACAGCAGGGGTGTGCTGGATCACTCAAGCTTAGCGTTATAAAACCATGCTGCCTTAGCTGTGATTCATTTTACATGATTAAAATGTACCCAAGGATCAAGTTTCTACATGCCTACACTCATTACAGCAATTAATCGTGGCCATTGTGGATGCCATTTAAATATTATCCTTTGTTTTAGAATAAACAAGATATTTAATCTGAAAGTGTTTTAGAATTATCCTTTGGTTACCCTTTAACTGCCTGCTCAACCAAATGGTTGATTTGTCACTTTATGGTAAACGTAGAAAAGCTAAGCTAATGTTTTTCAAGATAATCCTTTCTGCTGTCAGAATGTACTATTTGCTGAAATATAACTTTCTGATCATTCATTATAGTTCATATTTTCTGATTTCCATAGTATGTGTATGATTCCGGTACTTTTGCCAAAAGTGGAATATCAACCATTTGGTAGAGGCCGATATTTTAAAATTATGTGGACGTGTTGAAAAAAATACATTGAGTGTGGTAACTAATGGAACATAAGGAGGATAAGAAACTGCAAACTAACCAAAAATTTCAAATGCTTTTTTCTTGGTGGGGTCGCAGTTAAGGGTTAAAATGATATATTAAATTTAGCAATTAAGCCTTATTATAAGAGAACAAATACATCAGGAAATAAAACTGACGCGTCCCTCAGTTTGGGAAAAAGAATGAGAAGCGTTCATGGTAAAATACAGAAGAAATCTGAAGAGCAGTTAACTCCTCGCTAAAGGCCATTCACACCAATAACATAAACTATAAAGATATTGATATCTGTATTTGCATTCATATATATATCATGAACAGATACAGTAATGAGTCTTCACATTGTGTCGTCAGTCTGCCTGAGGTACCTGTGCTGGTGGACGTCCCGTGTCTGTCTGCGCAGCTGGACGACTCTTTGCTGCATATGTTCCGTGCGCACGTGGCTCGGCACGGCAGCGTGGCCTCTCATCCGCCCGTCCAGATTGAGGAGCTGGTGGAGAGACCGGGCGGTGTGCTGGTGCGCTGGTGTAAGGTGCGTCTGGCCTCCCCTGTTCATGTCCTTCAGAAATTTTCTTCCCCGCGTGACCCTGTTCGTAATAGTGTACTCGATTTCACTAAAGTAAAACATGTTCCTAGGATCAACATACCAATCAACCAATTCAGAATTGAGCGACAAGTTTTCAAAGAAATGTCAGTTACAATCAGGGTTAGATGTTTAATTTCCCTCTGATTTTAGGAATAAATGATGGGTAGGGTTAGGTTTAGGGGTAGTGATTGGGTTAGATCTGTATTTTGGACCGTAACTGCTGATCCAGAATCAACAGAAAGGATGTTGATCCAGAACATGTCTTACTTGGCAAAATCACAAGGCAGGCGACCCGTTGGTGATGCTTACTGTTTGTGTGTAGGTGGACGATGACTTCACCCCTCAAGACTACCCGCTTGCAGTACCGTCGGGGGGTAACTCTTCTCAGTACGAGCGACGCATACATTGGAAAAGACCCTGAGTTTCCTGGTGCTCCATCTTGACCCCCACATCGACTACCTGTTTCGTGTGTGTGCCAGAGGAGAGGGCCGAACCGAATGGAGCCCTGTGGAGCATCCCACAGACCGGCTACACCACGCTAGCACCCCACGGTACAACCGGAACGAAAGCCTGAAATTGCAAACGCACTCTAATATTACGCTGCATGTCTTAAAGGGATAGTTCACCCAAAAATGAAAATTGTCATTTACTCACCCTCAAGTAGTAGTTTTTCTCCATAAAATGGAAGTCAGTGGGGACCACCAACCATTTGGTTAACACATTCAAAATATCATCTTTCATGTCCAGTAGAAGAAAGAAATTCATACAGGTTTGGAACTACTTGAGGGTGAGTAAATGTACAAATTTCAGTGGACATTTTAACTAAAACGCCTCCACTGAGTGTGAAAGTGTTACATGAAGGTTGTTTTATTGTGTGTTTACAGAATGGCTTCCAGGCGTGGATGGTTACATTTTAAGCAGTAGGAAGAACATCGCCATGCGCAATGATTCATCACCTGGTAGCGGTGGTGTGCTGTACTCCAACTCCCCCACGTACTTCTGTGGCCAGACCCTCACCTTCAAGTACATCAGCGTTTCATTCTTCCACATATTCTCATAGCATATCATTGTGGGATATATGACACCGGGATGCTATTAATAGGCTAAGATCAGATTACAGTACATATGGAAAAAGATGCAGAAATCATCACAAAGAACATTTTTACAGTAACATATCAGGAGGCTTAATCGTATTGGCACTCATGTGTGTCTGATTTTTGGTTTGTTTTGCAGGATCACAGCTGCTGGACAGACAGATAAGCGTGACAGTTTGGGGTGTGTGTGCGGACAGCAGAACTGACACCCGACTCACTGCAGAGGGATCAGGCTGTCTGCATCTCCACTAATGGTAACGAAGCACCGACCATATCTTAAAACTATCATAATATTTATACAACTTTTTTAAGATATTCAGTATATACATTATTGTTCAAAAGTCTCGGGCCGGTGAAAGTCTCGTCTGCTCATCAAGACCTGCATTTTATTTGATTAAAAATACAGTACAATACGAAATATATTGAATTTTTTCTATTTGAATACTTTTTAAAATATCATTTATTTTTTCCGCTGATGGCAAAGCTGAAAAAACTTCTTCAATGTGAATTAATCTTGAAAGCAGTTACTATTGCTGCCATGTTGATTTGAAAGAAAAAAAACTATTGTAACAATCTAGAAATAATCAAGGCTTAATTTGCAGACAGTGTTAAGCAAACACAATGAACACAAGCCAAAGTGATATGTAATCGGTTTAACAAAGCATAATAAATGTTAGGTAAGTATTCATGTTTATTGCTAAAACAGTTAAATGAACACTCACGGACTTCTGGGAGATTAATAAAAAATGAATCAAATTAAAGGGATACTCCACCCTAAAATGAAATTGTCATTAACCACTTACCTCATGTCGTTCCAAACCAGAAAAGCTCCGTTCATCTTCAGAACACAATTTAAGATATTTTGGATGAAATCCTGGAGGCTTGGGACTGTCCCATAGACTGCCAAGTAAATAACAGAGTCAAGGTCCACAAAAGGAATGAAAAGTCATTGTCAGAATAGTCCATCTGCCATCAGACGTGCAATCTGGGTTATATGAGGTGACGGGAACACTTTTTGTAAGCAAAGAAAACAAAAAAAACTACTTTATTCAATAATTCTTCTCAACGGTCTCCGTGTCCCTCCATACCACTGTGCTGCGTGTGCTCTTCTGTGTCCTCCGCGCCACAAGGATGTGCTGTTTTATTTCAATCAAAGCTTAATACACGTATAAACAGTGCATCTTTGTGGCGGTCTATGGACAGTCTCAAGCCCCAGGTTCTTAAATTGTGTTACGAAGACGAACAGAGCTTTTACAGCTTTGAATGACATGGGGGTAAGTGATTAATGAGAATTTTCACTTTGGGGTGGAGTAATTTCAGTATTTTTGAAACTGATTGACTGAAATGGATAGTTTAGGGTGATTTAAAAATGAACTTGGCTAACAACCTTCCCTGAGTTTAAATCAAATAAGTGTCTTTTGTCACAAACAGCAGTAAACATTAGTGTTAATTCCCATGTGCTTTCCATTTTCCAGGTGCTGTGTTTGTGAACGGAAAAGAGATGACCAACCAGCTACCAGC
>NW_020527810.1:0-24108 GCF_003368295.1 Carassius auratus
AAATCTTGCTAATTACTTACTGAAGGGTTTAGTTCCTAAGTACCTGAGTGAGCTCTTATCACATTATAGTAATTCACATCTGCTGCGATCTCAAACTCTAGCCATTTGATAATACCTAGAATATCTAAATCAACTGCGTGTGGCAGATCCTTTCCTATTTAGTGCCCCAGCAATCTACCTAGCATTATTTGAGAGGCTGACACACTCTGTCACTTTAAATCAAGGTTAAAGACTATTCTCTTCAACCTGGCATACACATAACACACTATCACATTTCTATAATTCAAATCCATTATTTAAAAGTATTGTTAGGGTTGCATTAACTAGGTCAACCCGAACCGGGAACGCTTCCTTTAAACACTTGTTACATCTTGTTACATATTAGAAGACTTGCATTTAAGCTAATAGTAGTCCATTTTATTCTTATTCTGAGGTCACCACAGCAACCCAGATCCGAATCTGTATCCAGACCAGATCTGATTTGTGCTGCAGCCTGTAATTAAACCACACCATGTTGGTTTCTTTCATAACAGAGGAGAACTGGTCCCTTCGACTGAGCCTGGTTTTCCCAAGGTTTTTTTTTTTTTTTTTTTTTCATTTCTGTCACTGACGGAGTTTTGGTTCCTTTGGCTTTATTAGTTGAGGACACTTAATTCCTGGCAATATTTTCAGCTTGACTGCACGGACACTATTTGAAGAGAACTGAACTGAGCTGGATGATGGCATCACTAAATCAATGATGAACTGACTTTAACTGAAAACTTGACTTAACTATTGTCCTTCTGCATCATCGATACACTATTTTCTTGTTTAACACCGTAAAACTGCTTTGACAAAATCTATATTGTATAAAGGACTATAAAAATAAAGGTGACTTGACTTGAGATCAGTACTTTTGTAATTTAGCAGGACCACATGCAATGCATTTAAGTCTACAAAATAGGTACAGTGGGAGGAAGTTACACAATTTGAATTAAGGTAACAGACAGATTTAAACAAAATAAAAATAAGGGAGAGGCAGAAGAATGTTCTGAGAATGTTAAGATTGAGAAAGAGAGCTGGATCCTCCACACACACACACACACACACACACACACTGGCTTGTGTTCTGTCCATCAGATCAGTATCTCTGAAAGGTGTTATTTCAGCTGTTAATCTCATACTTCTCACACATAGACACTTCTCAGAGAGATAAGTAGTTGTTGCAGCCCTCCACAGAAATAGCATGGCATATGTGCCAAGCTGGCAAACAAAAGACATAAACTTTGTGCGTGTGCCAGATTTTGACATGATTAACACACACTTAAATTGTTAAAGGAAATGCATTAGCGTGTGGATGCGACTGGTAGAGATACATGTAAATACATGGCTTTTAGAGGTTTTAGAGGTGAGAAATTGTTTGTGTGGGTTTCACCGTCGTGGTTCTCACCTGCAGTAATAAGTGTCAGCTCTACACTCCTGTTCTCTTCCTCTTCCTTCATTACCATCCCATCAACCGTCCTTCACTCCCCAGGGAAGCACAGAGACAGAGCGCAGGCATGCACATACGTGCACACCACTGATAATACAGCAGCAAATTATCACAAAACCTTTTCTATTCCTGTTCTATATATTTTTCATAACTAGAATAATTGGTATTCGCCCAGCATCCTTTTCCATTTTGGTTATATATAAATTTATTCATATATTTTTTGCAAAGCACTTTTATGCCAGACTTTAAAGGGCACTGAAGACATACAGGTGTAAATTTCCAGAAGAGCAGACTAATGTGTAACAATAAAATATAAATAAACTTTGACATGCAATAGCATTCGAGTTAGAAGGTCATACAGATACTTCGGTTCAAAAGTTTGAGGTCAGTAAGATTTGTAAATAACACTTTTTTTTATCAGTAAATAACACTTTTTTTCTTTAAACAGAGCTATATGACTTCAGAAGCCTCGGAATATAGCACACAAATGTTATATGGACCAGTTTTTTATGCTATTGTTTGCTTTTTAAAGTATTCTGATCCTTACTGTAATTATATAAACAACCAGCACATTTTATTTTTTCCATACTATCCACAGAAGAAAGTCATACTGGAAAAACAAGAGGGTGAGTAAATGATGACAGGATGTTTGGGTGAATTTATCCATTTATCCAATTTTCAATGATAAAAATGCTATAGAAATATGAGATACTAAAATATGAAATGGAAATCCTTTTATTTAATGACTGCAATTCATAATCATCAGGCTGGTGTTATATTTAATCAGAAAATGGCACTGTTTTTCACTCTATGTGGTTTTTCTAATACATGAGAATCATGGGTTAAAGAGAATGACAAGATTCTTAAATTAAAGTGTCACAACATATCAAACTGATGTCCTGAATGCTTCAGTACTTTCCATTAGCAATGAGGTCTCATCAAAGAAATCCTCCTTTATGTGCAGCTGGTAAGATCAATTCCCATTCATGCAAAAACAGGGAGTGACAGGAAGTCCATAAACCTCTGCACGGTACTTTTTGACACTCCTAGTTGTGCTTTGTAATAGATTAAACAAAATCACAGAAAGTTACACATATGGTTCTCTTGCACACCACGTGACCTACTGTTATATCAATATTTACTTGATCTATAATCATCTAAATCATTATTACTGGAACAAATCTATGAAAGGGGCTACAGTATGTTCATGCACAATCACTCCCTCGGCACAGCTAATTAGTTGCCTCTCTTTGTAAACATGGCAGCAATATTCAGCAGTGTATGAATGTGTGCCTCTGTAGGTTAGCGTGAACGGGTCTGTTTAGACACCCTTAAAATTACATCGACACACATGCAAGTACGTGCAGATCCATGCACACAGAATATACACAAACACTGTTTATCAGCCAACCAATTTTAGGAAACAAAGAAGAAACAGGATGCATTCAGTCTAATAAATCAACATTGTCATGACTGGTTGACTGTCTGGACATATTAAGAGCTCTGCTGTATGTTTAACTTTAATGAAAGTCAGCTAAAATTCAGCACGGAAATAGATGATGTCATGCAGCTTAGTCTTTGATTATGATAATATATGTAATATTTCTGCAGATGATTAAGAGAAGCAAATGTGCAATGCCCGACACGGTCAAAAGCATTTAACATGACTAATTTCCATGGAAAAGGAGGCTTGTGTGTGTTTGGGGGAAGGTTGCTTTTGATCTTCTACATGGGGATCAAGGGTTATAGTGGTTAAGATTTAAATCTAAAGGTTGCAGGTTTAAATCCCAAAAGAAATCACCCATTGTATCATTGCACACTTAAAGTGCAGTTCATGATGCACTATATGGAACATTTGTGACAAATAAGACCCTGTTGTTGGGTCTGTTGACTGAAAAATATGCAGAATTTTATTTAATGTTTCACCTTTTATACTTAGCAAGACTGCATTTTATTTTTATTTCTTTTTTTTCATTCATTCATTCATTCTTTCTTTCTTTCTTTCTTTCTTTCTTTCTTTCTATAGAAACAGTAAAAACAGTAATTGTTAAGTATTATTACAATTTAAAAAATCTTGCTTTCTATTTTAATTAAGGCTGTCCGTTAACATGTTAACTTAATAAGTTATAAATAATGTATGCAATTAAAATATTTATCGGCCCAGCCCCCAGACCTGTACGTCATCTTACATTTCATTGTTGAATGTTGACAAATATTATGCAATTTGCCCTAAAATTCAAGATATGGGGACAAAAATGCCCCTGATGACTTTTGTCTCTTCTTTATATTACGATAAGTGATATCACAAGTGCTGTTTTTGCACTAATGTGATTTTATACAACAGTTCATTAAATAAGAAGTTAATATTGTGCATTTTTGCTCCGTTTTTGCCAACAAAAATACTTACCTATAAAAGTGACTGCAGAACTGTTTAGTTTCTGAATGAATCCTCGTTCTGAAGAATTGGGGTGAACCAATGATTCAAGGCCCATTCATAAAAGAGCCATTTTACTAAAATTCCTGAATGAATCAGCCGTTTTAACGAATCAAATAAATGGATGACTTATAAAGACATTTAAAGGTTCCCTGCTGGCAGGTTTTAGTTTCTTAGAATATCATTTCATTAAAAAAAAAAGATAAATAAAATACAACTAAAAGCTGCGGTAGGTAACTTTTGATGCTCTAGCGGTTAATAAACAGAACTGCTTGCGGTCTGCGGAAGAACATCGTAGCCGGAACTACTTCTCTCTTTATGTCTATGAAGAATCACCAAAGGTTACTGGGTTACTCCGCCGCGGTGCCCCCCGAAGCAATCTAAAATAGTCCGAATATAAACACTTATTATAGCTGCACCCTAGTGATTCAGGACAAGCTAAAAACACGGGTTTGGAAAATGGATTCATGATGTACTTGCTTATTATGTACTTTTTCTACATTTGAACACAAACAAAGTAAGGACCGTAGCTCTGATTGGTTGTTTTTTACCGGGAGCGCATGACAAAAGTTTTTACAAAAGTTCCCTACTGCAGCTTTAATAGGGGATAGGTATAGTACACCAAAAACATAAAGAAATCTGTCATCATTTACTCACCGCTTATGTCATAACAAAGCTGATTTGGTAACCAGTGACTTTCATTGCATGAAAAAAAAAAAAAAAAAAAAATTGAGGTTCGCAGATTATCTTCTTTAACGTTCAATTTTTTTTTTTTTTTTATAAAGCTACTATTTGTAATGTCTATTGATTCTTCTCATTTAACCCCATGACAGCTTTAAATAATCTTTTGTGGGTATTTCATAGCCACATTTAATTACACACCACATAATTAATTAATTCAAAATAGTGAATCGACTGAGAGCAATTTTAATATACTTTTAAAATGTAATTTATTCCTGTGATGCAAAGCTGAATTTTCAGCAGACTTTACTCCAGTCTTCAATGTCCCCACAATCCTTATGAAATCATTCTGATTTGTTAATTTGCTGCTCAAAAAGCATTTATTATTGTTATAACTATTAAAATGGTTTTGCTGCTTAATATGTTTGTGGGAACCCTGACACAATTGCGTCATTCTTTGATGACTAGAATGTTAAAAAAGAACAGCATTTGAAGGTGGAAGTGAAAGTTTTTGTCTCATATTTATATTAATACTTTATATTTATTAGAATTAGAAAGTATTAAAAGCATTATCAATTTAATTTAATTGATCAATTTAATGGGTTCTAGCTGAACCAAAGTATTACTTTCTTTCAAGAAAAATGAACAGTACGTGTATATAATGTTATCTGAAAAATAATATTTAAAAAAAACATAATAAATAGTGGCCTATAAGGATCTTTTTATTTAAACATCTTTCAAATATTTTTCACATTCTTGAGGCCACCTGAGGGTGTTCGGATATATATATATATATATATATATATATATATATATATATATATATATATATAAAACAACAACAAAAAACAGAGAGACTACTTTCAGGTGGGCCAGAATCTCTGTATGAAACTATTTTGGGAAGTGTTTAAGGCCTCCTGAAAGGAGAGGTGTTCTGGTTAACGGTCCAATTTTCACTTCATGAAGGTGAGAAGAGAAGAGGAAAAAAAAACATAAGAGATAGACAAGCTATCACATGCACACCACCCCCCTGATGACCCGCATCGGAGAGTAAGGGAAAACAGTACGGTTGTCACAGGAACGCTGATGAGGCGTACCGGTCCTAACAGGCAAACCGTGCACCTTATCTCCAAAGCAATACAAGCTGATACACTTGTAAAGTGTGTGGATCAGCAGCCCTCCAGCAAGGCCATCTGTCCACACACACATCACACCAGCCCTAATGAGGCAGGTGTGAGTCAGGAATGCCCTCAGCCACACCAATGGACGGCTAGATGTCCTGATCGCAAAGGGCTGCTGGATTAGCAAAGGTGGTAACTGGTGCGATACCTGAATCAATGCCCTGCAGTAGAAAGAAAGAAATCGTAAAGAAGATATTGGATGTTCTGTGTTTAATATCTCATAAAACAGACAGTCAAGTAAATTGTAATTGAAAACTAAACTAAATTAAATATTATGGTTTAGCAACAAAAACTTAACACAGCAGTTTGCATCATTTTTTTATAAAGGGACTTAATGATTTGCAGCATAAACACAATTTTCTAAAAGTTGATTACTCACAAAAAAATATTAAGTTAGAGACAATTGGGTAGTGGTGCGCAAACAATTTTTTTTTCCAGTTGAACCTAACATTCAGCATAGCATACACTAAAAGTACCTCATTTAGCATTGAAGTTAATGAACAAATAAGATATTTGTCACTGGCATTAGCACAGTCATTGCAAATATGGTTGATGCAGTGTACACCTTCATGTGACCAGCCACAACCTTAACCACGAGCACTTCAACATAACAGAAACTCTTTTAATTATCAAACATAACAGCATTAGACACATTAGCAAAGCATGCTGTGAACTAAAACCACATTTTCAAGACAATTTCATTAAATCACTACTAGACCTTTTTTATTATTATTATAGTTTACACTGGATAATTTTAAGTTTAAATTACACAAAATAAATTGATGTTAATGATCAACATTATTATTCAACAGAATCATTAACCTAATTAAATGACTAAAATCAATAGATTAGAGATTATTTGAATCATGCAAACTAGTGTGTATATGCGAGCATATGCACAAATATTTGCCATAATGTGAAGCAACCCAGCCTGTCCAGGTGAACATAATAAAAAATAACCTAGCAAAATGACCTAACAGGATGAAGGCCAACATTTTTTTACTTGGAGACTTGTGACAACAACATATATTTTTTTTTTATATTTGTCTGTATAAGTATACAGTTCAGCATACTCTACAGTATGCAGTACAGTAATATTCCTTTCTGTGTATATCTTGTATGTGTTAATTCTATCAAGGTAATTTTGGATGAACAAATAGCAGAGAAATGATGATGATATTTCTTATATGGGAGCAGATTGACCACAGGTGTGCCACTGAGCACTGAACCAGCAAAATACATCTACATCAGTCCCCCTCCACACTGCACTGCACAATAATCTTCCTCTTCCTGTCTCTATCATGCTTTCTTGACAGCTGCTCTGATATCCAGGTCATTATCAGAATTGAAAATCATGCATGCTTGTAGCTGGATCAGTACTGGGCCCAGATGAACGCTAAAGAATACCAAGCTCTGGATATTGTGATGAAGACTTTAGGGGAGAGAAAAAGAAAAAGAAAAAACCCATCTTCCTTCAGTATTGTGCTCAGAGACCGCAACAAATTGAAATCTGTCGGTCAAGAATTTTCAATTAAGAGGGAGAAAATCTGGAAATGTATACTCTGCAACTTTTAAGCAGCTGTCACAAAAGGAAATCAGCCATACTAATGACTTTGGATCCATCTGAATTAGAAATATCCATAAAATGATTGGATGTCAAATGAACTGGTTTTTGCCACAATGCATTACTATGCTTAGATGTAATTAAACTGACTAAAAAAAATTATTTTGGCTGAACTTAATTTAATTCAACACAGTGGGTCCACGCAGTCGGAAATGGGTTTCTTAAACATTAAATTAAACTGTGAAGTACATGGATGCAATACGATAACACATCAAAGTAATGAAAGAAAAGTAATGCAGCTGACTACTAGGGAACCACAGCATACATTAGTATGCTAATCACATTCATTTCAATCCTATGTAATGTGTGGTGTTAAAATGAGTCTATCTGCATTTTCACAGTAATTGCTCATAAATTTATTACTTATGAGACAATTATAAAATATAAAATTATAAAACAACTTTACTTGTCTCACAAATGTGTTTGTTACCTCACTCCATGGAACTGTGTATTATTTAAAAATGTTGCAGCTTTGATTTAATTTAAATAATTAAATTAGATTCAAATGCATTTTATTAAAACTGTTTAGAGCACACATTTGTTAATTTTGAAAATGGAATCAGTTTAAACATGGATTAAATGTGGCTAGATGTGGAACAAACAAGATTTATTTAAAATGTATTAGGTTGAAGCAAATTGGATGATTTATAATAAATATATAAACCTGGTTATTATGTATTCAAAACACATTCAGTTTATTAGTCTTCTTACACAACATTTCATTCTTTTTCATTTAAGCCTGAGTGATAAATATGCATCAGATTAAGTTATTAATTTAAACTGTCAAATCCAAATGGATGGAGATTTGAATGTGCAAATCAGACTTTTTTTATCTTGTGTATTAAATAACCACATGCAACTTGGCAGTTTTGCTCATGGTTATTTAAGCGTGCAAAATCACATGTATCTTACTCAAATTTCACAATAAATACTGTATTGCACACTGTCCCCTTGAGACATTAAAGTTAGAAGTAATGACAGAGAAGACGAAGTAAATGGAAGAGATAAAAGCTTGCAGTCTTAGGTACGTGCACCGCACAGGTGAGATCCAGTGAGTTTGATTATTGACCTCTGTTCCTCAAGTCTCCAGTGGGGTGTAAGAATGAACCGAGACACTTATCAAGCCTATATTAGTCTGCTTTTAGACAGAGAGAGAGCGGGGGAGTGAGAGATAGACACTACTGATGAAGTGAGAAAAGAGAACAACTCTTGCAGGTGGAAAAGGCTAAAACCTATACTAGGTTATAGGTGTCTTCTGACACATGTTCTATAATCAAGTGAAAAATATAGTGTGTGGCTGTACAGCAAAATTACCTTCTGCTTCTGCCTGTGAAATATAACAGCATGTGTCGGACTGACATGTAAGAAAGAGTATTAGCAAACACACATCATGCACACACACACACACATACACCATGTGAGATGCACTGATATTTAATCTCCTTCTTGACCTCAGATCTCCCTCTCACGTTTAAACAGCCCAGTCCCACAGCGCCTCAGTAAAAGTTAGCATTAGCATTTTGGTATTTCAAGTGGTGTTTGCAACACTGAGTGTGTACTTATATCAACAGAGAATAATTGTTATAGGTCCCATCTCCTTATGGACACTTGTTGACCCCCATGACCCTATGGCTCACTAAGACACAAAGCAAGATGGTGGAAGGGAGAGAGAAAGAGAAACAGAAGATTACTTTGAGTTTCGGATGTAAATGTGGCAAGGTGTGAATGAGTCAAGGAGACTGGGGTTTATTGGAACACATTATCTTTCAGTGACTATATCTTTTTGTTGTTCTCCATTTCTAGATGTGTCTATAAGATGATTTTTAAATTGTGTCTTAAATGCTTGCTGAAAGCGATGTGACAGGACGAAAGGAAAACAAGATAAATTTCATGACTTTTTATTTTTTTAGCCCTAGCATAACTTTATCTTCTCATAACTTTGCACACACACAATGATGTAACCCTGGTTGCAGATTTTGCTGTGTATAAGTGTGTGTCCATATACATCTGTGTGTTATTGTGTAAAGCAGTGTAACAATGAATTCTGTTAGAAATTTCCGAAAATGTCAGTCCGCCGTGGTGGGCTTTTCAATTCCACACAATGGAGGCTAAAGGTTTTATCACAGCACAAGTCAGAGATATAATTAAACTGTCTTGTGTACACCACTGGGTTAGCACATCAGCTGAAGTGCCACTTCAAGTGAGACACAAGTACATAATGGCTGGTTTCATCATTTCACTGTAAATGTGGTATGGTTTCATGCCTTGGATGCTACAACTCAATAGATTCATGTTGACAGTTATTTCTGAGAGCAGTTTGATACTCAAGTGCGACTAGGTTCATGTGATTGCTTAATTCCTATTACTACTAAACAGCATGTCTATGTGTGAATCACTAAACTTATAACCCAATAAATGATTTAATGAATACCTTTACTGACATATTTCCTACTAAAACAAGAGCAAGACTAACCATAATTAAATAGCCGATAACTTTTAGTCACTATATGTACTGTATATTCTATTAGGGGGAGTGACATTCTCATATAGAGAGCATTTGATTGGACAAAGATTTGTTTATTCAAAAGTTAGTTCCAATCCCCTTATTTGATTGGCCGTGTGACATTCCAAGAGAGCTGATGTTCAGTATATTACTGCTAAATATTAAAATGATAGATTATAAGAGGGCAACAGTGTGAAGTTTTTTTTGTGTCTAGATGAAACAAAAAAAGATTTTTATTTCATAGTTAAGTGAGGGTTCAAAATGAGGGTCAGATATATCATAGGTGAATATGGTGAGGTATTATGTGGACTGAACTTATGCTCCTCCATTGTTTCGACTCAACTGCCTTTGTCTGACTTTTCAGAGATTTCCTCAGAAGCACCAAATATGTCCTTGTATGTGTGTTTAGCATTGTGTGTGAGTGCTCCAAAATACGTTTCATCTGCCAGCTGTCGAGTCTGTGACAGCCAAACTGGAAGCTCTTTGAAGTGCGAAACGCCGGAGCTGAGCTGCATTCAATTATGTGTAAAATGCCACACACACACACACACACACACACACACACACACAGACACATATAACAATAACATCCATTTTCACTGAGTGCTGCATTCATTGAAAGATGGGCTTCAAAATCAGACATGTATACATCACAATTACTCATAATTAGGTGGATTAAACTTATGTATATTATGGATGTATTATGTTGAGTGAACAAAGCACTAAGGGTGCGTATATTTAGTCCTAAAATCTGAGACCAGTAGTGAAGATGCTTCTATTACTATTTATTATTATTATTCTATTTACACTTTCAATTAGTAAGGCTGCATTACATTGGTCAAAGACATTTACATTGTTAGAAAATATTTCAGTTTAAAATTAATGCTATTTAGATTTTTAGAAAGAAAAATAATCTTGAAAAAGAAGTATGATAGTATGACAACAGGTTTTTAGATGTTTTGAGCTCTGTTTCTTCTGCACTACATGGCTACATTTATATGATATAAAATACAGTAAAAACAGTCAAACTGTTATACATTTTAACAGTTTGACTGTTTTAACTGTATTTTATATTATATAAATGCAGCCTTGTAGTGCATGAGAAACAGAGCTCAAAACATCTAAAAACCTGTTGTGTTCAGGATCACTTTTTATGGTTGTGTATTATCAGCATCACAGACATATTATCCCATTTGAATTATAAGGTTCTATCTGCATTGCGAGTAGTTTTTAGTTTTTGAGCTTCATAGCTTTTGCATTCCATGCGACTGTGTAGAACTGTTTTTAAAGTCCCAAACAGTCTTCACAATATTATAAAATCTATCACACAATGTAATTAGTTGCCGCAGAATAACAATATGTGAATAACTCAATTTTCACAAAAATGTCAGATAGAACCTTAGAATTCCAAGGGGACGACACACACACACACACACACACACACTGAACACACTGTTCGATACACATACATAACTATAACCTTAAACAATACCTCTCACAAGTGCAAAAATTTGTCTGTGTTAGCATCTGTCCTTAGTTGCATGTCCATAATGAACGACCCTGACCCTGACCCTCATCAGCTAATCATCAGAAGAATGCAACAAAACAACACAGGCCAATCAAACAGTGAAGGGCACAAAGGTGAAAAAACAGGCCAACAGGCCGATGCAGATGTGATTGCAGGATCTAAAAACCAAATTACTTCATCATCCTCAAGTAGAAAACAGTGAAACTGCACATCCTACTGCAGTGTCTAAACACATTGTTTGGATGGCAACATCGGGGCAGGATGTGAAATGACATTTGTTTAAAGAACCCCTTTAGTCAAAGTCATGTTTTTAACATTGTTTACTTGTCTGTCTGGTGTTTTTATGTCAAACCACTATCATTTCATCTGTCAACACCACTGCATTTTCTCCTTAAAAACTCAAAACATGGTTTGAAACCACTCATTTCCCTCCGTCACAAACATGTAACCAATCTAAATTGGCAGGGTGGGTCTTTCCATATAAATAGCTAAGTGTTTAGCAACACATTTTTTGCTGTTTGATAATGTCGTTAAGCCAAAGGCTAATGATTTAAATTATCATTGCTTGTCTGATGTTCTGAGAGTAACTTGTAGACAACTCTGTATAATTCACTTTTTCTCTTCTTTAAAACCAGTTTCTTATTCAAACATATATGGCTACATGAATCCAATATTGCCATTTACTCGCCATTATGTAGTGTTTACTATTTCAGCTAACTGACTGAAAGTTAAGTAAAGCCTAATTTGTATGAAATACAAATATATATCAACTTTCAGCCTAAAATACATATATTGGTCTATTTCAACATTTAAAATTGTGAGTTTTGGTCAGTCCTACTTGTAATAATAATAATAAAAAATATATATATAATAATAATAATCTCCAGATATGCTAGCTTTCTCTCTTTCTCATACAAAGTCACTGTTGGTTAGATTCTTCATTAAATGTTTTATTTGATAACTGTATTATGCACCATCTGGCTTTCCGTATGATCACGGAGCACACTGGGAATTACAATTCCTCCGGAGGTTATGGCATGCTCTTTTTGTTAGACCCACGATAGGGCTATTCGTATTATGCCTCGTTTAGCTTAATTCAGTTTTAATATGGTGCCGTCATGCAGAGATTTCTATACCATGATACATACTGCACCAGGTATTTGAAGCTTAGCATCAATAGAAAATCACAGTAAGGTGAACCAAAAACATACAGAGTCTGTGTGTGTGTTTCTTGTGTGACTGCGTATCCCCTGGGTTTTGTTTCAGGCCTGTTTAAGCTAGCCAGCATCAGGAGAGCATGCATGAAATGGTTAGCTTCTCTTCAGTAGATCCTCTCAGAAAGAGAGAGAGAGAGAGAGAGAAAAGACAGAGGAGAAAGAGTGAGTGCATCTGGGGATCTGGCTTACTTATCACACACTGGCAGGACAGACCACTCACCACAGGGACCTACAATCATTATGCTTAGTCACTCAGCATGTCTCCAGCTATAAAAACAAATACTCCCAAACTGAGGACACATACAAATACAGAAACACACTCCCATGATAATTTCTATATTGCATTTTCATATGAACATAATGTGGCCTTTCTGTGAATGAAGGGGTTGTAATCAAATACACCTGAAATACACTTGACAATGTCTTTTCAAGGACAGCACCCAAAAATGAAAATGTTATCTTTATTTCCTTGTCCTTAGAAGTGTTATTTCAGTCCTTTACAGTTTTTACCTAAATATTGCTGTCATATCTAATTAAAAGAACATTTTAAAAAGTTTACTTTTATTCAACAAGGATTCAAGTGACAGTAAAATTTATATTGTTTCCAGTATTTTCCATTTCAAATAAATGCTGTTCTTTTACTGTTATATTTATCAAAGAATCCTGAAAAAAACATGTATTCTGCAAAAAAAAATTAAGCATTTTCAACATTAATGCTAAGAAGAAAAGTTTCTTGAGCATCAAATCATCATATTAGAATGATTTCTGAAGGATCATGTGACTGCTGAACATTCAGCTTTGCATCACAGGAATAAACAGATTTCACAATATTTTTCACAATGTATTTATTTTTTATTTTATAATGTATACATTTTTTACTTAATTTTTTATCAAATAAATAAAACCTCAGACAAAGATTTTTCTTATTTCAGTAATCCAATATTTTAAATAAAAAAATATATTTACATTTTATTAAAACATTTAAATATGCAGATGTTTAAGCTTTACTGATAAGCTCAGTAAATTACACCAGTGGTCTGCTTTGTATTCTATTTCTATATTAGCATTAAATCTTCAAAAATCATTAAATCTTTTTAAACCTGTTAAATTATCATCTTTGCATGAACCAAATCTATTGCTTCAGAAGACTTTGAATAGTCATATGAATTTCTTTTTTCTTTTTTGAAGCTTGATAGATTAGTTTAAACTAATGTGTGGTAAAAATAATTGTGAAATGTCTCCTTTTGTGTTTGTGGAAAATAACAAAATACGAGTTTGGAACAACATGAGTAAATATATTTCTTTAAAACAGACTTCCTTGGTTATTAATGCCAAACACATGCAGACATGAACATAATTAGTGGCTCCGCAGAAGTAACAGTTGTTTGTGAATGCAAGGGGCAGTGTGGTCTGACTTAATGAAGCCGACTGGCAATGTACAACTCTCTCTACATGCTTATTAAATGACTGTGATTGCGCAGCAGAAGGGAACTTTACTGTAATCCAACCCTGTAGATGCACACGCTCACCTCTGTATATTACATCTTTAAAATATATCTAAATTATGACCTGTTAGTGTCAAATGCAGAAATGTTAATTCATGCTTTCATGACTTCAACGGAAAAGATTATTGTAATGTTTTATTGGGTGGTTGTTCTGCACGCTTAATAAACAAACTCCAGCAAAATGCAAAATGTTTCAAAATGCAGCAGCTAGAGTTCTTACTAAAACCAAGAGTATGACCATATTATCCCAGTTCTGTCACCACTAAACTGGCTCACTATTAAACATTGTATACATTTTAAAATCTTGCTAATTACTTAAAGCCCTGAATGGTTTAGTTCCTAAGTACCTGAGTGAGCTTTAACTGCATTATAGTCCTTCATGTCTGCTGCGATCTCAAGACTCTGGCCATTTGATAATACCTAGAATATCAAAATCATCTGCGGGTGGCAGATCCTTTTCCTATTTAGTGCCCCAGCAATCTACCTAGCATTATTTGAGAGGCCGACACACTCTGTCAGTTTAAATCAAGGTTAAAGACTATTCTCTTCAACCTGGCATACACATAACACACTATCACATTTCTATAATTCAAATCCATTATTTAAAGGATTGTTAGGCTGCATTAAGGTTAACCCGAAACGGGAACACTTCCCGTTACCCCTTGTTACATCTTGTTACATATTAAGAAGACTGTCATCTATGCTAATATAAGTCTGTTTCATTCTCATGAGGTCACTGCAGTTACCCAGATCCAGTCTGTATTCAGTCCAGACTGTGAATCAGCAACTAGAGACGACGACCTACAGCCCAGAACGTCATTGGAAACCGTGTTAACCAGATGAGCCCTATAAACAGATCCGCAAAGAAGTCCTCATCAACTAGACGGCCATCGGCACAAGACCACAAGAACCTGACAAGTCCTCTGCTCAATCTGACATACAATGCAGCCTGAAATTAAACCACACCATGTTGGTTTCATCTTTACAGAGGAGAACTGGCCACTCCGACTGAGCCTCTGACCGACTGAATCACCATTAATGCGAATCAAAAAACAATAAAAACATTACATTACATTACATTTATTCATTTAGCAGACGCTTTTATCCAAAGCAACAAACAAATGAGGACAGTGGAAGCAATCAAAAACAACAAAAAGAGCAATGATATATAAGTGCGAAAACAAATCTCAGTTAGCTTAACACAGTACACGTAGCAAGGGCTTTTAAATAATATAATAAATAAAAAGAAAACAGATAGAAAAGAAAAAGAATACAGCAAGCTAGTGTTAGAGGTCTTACACACACACACACACACAATTGCATAATAAATGAAAATAAAACAGAATACAAAAAGATTAGAAAGGTAGTTAGATTTTTTTAAGAATAGAATTAGAATAGTGAGTGATAAAGTTAGAGGGTCAAATAAAGATGGAAGAAATGGGTTTTAAGCCGATTCTTGAAGATGGCTAAGGACTCAGCTGCTCGGATTGAGTTGGGGAGGTCATTCCACCAGGAGGTAACATTTAATTTAAAAGTCCGTAAAAGTGACTTTGTGCTTCTTTGGGATGGCACAATCAAGCGACGTTCACTTGCAGAACGCAAGCTTCTAGAGGGCCCATAAGTCTGAAGTAATACATTTAGGTAAATGGGTGCAGAGCCAGTGGTAGTTTTGTAGGCAAACATCAATAAACAGAGGTGTGACGTGTATTATTTTCAAATAAAAAATTAATCTTGTTGCCACGTTCTGATGGGTTTGTTGGAATCACAAGCAGTTCTGTCTTGGCAAGGTTGAGTTGAAGGTGATGGTCCATCATCCAGGAAGAAATGTCTGTTAGACAAGCTGAGATGCGAATAGCTACCGTCGGATCATCAGGATGGAATGAGAGGTAGAGTTGAGTGTCATCAGCATAGCAGTGGTATGAAAAGCCATGTTTCTGAATGACAGAACCTAATGATGCCATGTAGACAGAAAAGAGAAGAGGTCCAAGAACTGAGCCCTGAGGCACCCCAGTAGTTAGATGTTGTGACTTGGACACCTCACCTCTCCAAGACACTTTGAAGGACCTATCTGATAGGTAAGACTCAAACCACTGAAGTGTGGTTCCTGAGATGTCCTTTGCCAGTAGGGTTGACAGGAGGATCTGGTGGTTAACTATGTCAAAAGCAGCAGTCAGATCAAGCAGGATAAGTACTGAAGATTTGGATTCCGCTTTTGCCAGTCTTGGGGCTTCAACAATTGAGAGCAAGGCAGTCTCAGTTGAATGTCCACTTCTGAAGCCAGATTGATTGCTGTCAAGGAGGTTGTTCTGTGTGAGAAACAAATGAATATCAAAAGAAACTCTCACACTGGTATGCCACATTTTGCATAATATGTAAAACTAATATGATGTTATGCCATGAAATGAGTCTGACTCAGATGCCACTGCAGCGACTACATTCTTGTCTTGAAGTGGAGTGGAAATAAAAACTGATTCATCACTGTAGGTAAACCACAATCTTCATTCCATGATACATCCCAGATGTAAGTGATCTGCTGCTATACTTTTTTTATTTTATTTTATTTTTTGTAAAAAAAAATATCACAAGTAATGGATATTTGTGCAGCATTACAACCACCTCTTTGTCCAGCTCCTCTCTCTTTACCTACTGTAGCCAAAGCAAAATAAACTAATTTAACCTCCTCCAAGGCACAAATTAATAAAATAGAAACTTCTGGGAATCCATACTCTGGTCTCAAGAAATCAAGTCAGTCATTTTGGATCCAAAAGCATCCAAATGTTCTGGTGTTGCTAGAGGAGGAGTACAGAGGGAAGTGCTTGGTACCCACAGGGACGTTCAGTGGTAGTAAAGCTTTTATATAGGGATGAATGAAAGCTGAAGGTGTGAGCGAGTTGTGTTTTATCAGTGCTGGCATGAATTCACACACTACTGTGTGATGTAATACAAAAACTTAAAAAAGAAAATGGCACCCTCCCCTCATTCCCTGCATTATTGGGCATTTTTTCAGCATGACAATGAATATATTCATTCTCCCAAGGTGGAAATCCAAGGTGGAAATCCAAAGCAAAAGGTGGCTACTTTGAAGAACCTACAATATGACATATTTTCAGTTGTTTCACACTTTTTTGTTATGTATATAATTCCACATGTGTTAATTCATAGTTTTGATGCCTTCAGTGTGAATCTACAATTTTCATAGTCATGAAAATAAAGAAAACTCTTTGAATGAGAAGGTGTCCAAACTTTTGGTCTGTACTGTATATATATATCAAAGTGTTTTGTCAAATTGGTTGTTGTTTTTTTTTTTTTAATTTGCTGGTTCCTTTTCTATTTGCATGTGTTTTCTTAAGTTCCTGTGTTGAGCTCTCTTATTTATTTATTATTATTATTTTAAATTGTAATAGTATTTCACAGTGTTGTAGTATTTTTGACCAAATAAATATAAATAAGTATAAGAGACTTCTTTCAAAAAACATTTTGAAAATCGTATGAAGTGAACTTTTTTTTAATATTGGCTAATGTCTAATTCTGGGCATTCACTGATACATTGTTAATATTTCAAGATGTATAAATTATGTACATTACTTCAGATGAACTGAATGATATGGAGTGTTGCCATGAATGACAGTGATGGAGCCATGTAATAACAAAGGTAATGTATTATGAATGAACATGAATTAAAAATGAACAATAGAAAATTTATAATTTAACATCAACCTAGATTAATAAATGCTGTAAAAATGTTGTTCTTTATAACTTTTTAATGAATTTAGTAATGTTAACAAACTCAACCTTAACAACACATTTTTTACCAACAACTGTACTTATTTCAGTTTAGTCAGCCTCCCAAACACACACCACACACACACACACACACACACACACACACACACACACAAAGAGAGAGATCTGAATGAAAATAATTATGTAGTAATGGAAATTTGTGATTTGACTAATGGACAAGTAATGGTGCTTTTCTGAGCAGTATACTCTAAGCACAGATGATGTGAGGACAGACTGTTTTGAAGCTCATTAACACTGAGAATCTGCTGGTTTGGGCTTTTAAGTAAAGTGCACATAACACACACACACACGCAAACATTTTATGTCAACATTCTTGAGAATACTAAAATAAATTAAGTTTCTTTTAAATATACATGAGCATACATTTACCTCACTGTTCTCATGAACTCATCCAGCATCTATCCACCACACCAGTTCCACCTCTTTTTCTATTTTATTTATAAAACAGCATTAATTGCTTGTGCTCAAATTCATTCATTACCAAAATTAGTTTAGCTTAATAGTTCTCAAGGGTTTAAATGTACTTTACCATTAATGAAACCTAATGAAAAGGAAAATACTTTCATCATTTACTTTCCCTCATGCTGTTTCCAACAAGCAGAATTTTATCATTACAAAAATCATGCAATTACAATAAATGGGGACTATCAAGATAAAACAACACAAAAGCAGTATAGCTAAAGTCTTCTGAAGTCATTTGTTAGATTTGTATGAGGAACAGACTAAAGTGTAAGTTTATTGACATTCTCTGATAATCATCCCCTCCAGTGAGCTGTGAACTGCTGCAACTGGACCATTGAATCAGTGAGTTGAACTTGAGAACCAGCGCAGTTAGAATCATTTAGATGTTTTGTGAACTAATTAACAATGAAAAAAGACATAAATCAAAAGATTTCAAAACAACTGATATGCACATTCATCACTGCTGATAAGAAGCTAAACTAAATGAAGGATTTTCCGCATTGAATGGTTTCAGAAGACTTGGAATAAGTGCAAAAACCTTAAAAAGCAATTATCTGTTCCACATTAAAATGTATAAACTTATTAACATTCGGCCAAGCTTCTTAACTTCTAAACTTTATAAAAACAAAAACTGGTACTGTTATATGTGAATTTTGATGGCAAGACATTCGTCCCCAATGACTGTTTGATTCAGTAAATATAGTGTAATGTCATGCCAGCAACTATTTAAATACCTGTTGGCATTTGTGTGTGTGTTTTAGCTATTTATTATTTTTCTCTAAAGGAGACATATACAGTAATTTTAGATATTGACAGAAATAGTTGTTACTATTCATTAGCATGAGGGAAACCAGGAAACTTCATGCTGCTCCTTTATTACACTAATTTTTGTACAGATTAAGCCTCTGACGCAGAGGGTCTCTTGTTCACACAATCCCCCTATTCTTCTCCTCCACTGATCTCTTTCATATTTTAACATGCAAGCACCCTGTTACCACATCAAAGGGATCAGCTTGTCCAAGAGTGTAATCCCAAAAACCGGCTCCATCAGTCCATGTGTGTGTGTGTTTGAAAATACTGTACAGTACTGTAGGTACTCATAGTCAAATACATAAAACATATGCATTCTGTTAAATTTTTTTTCATTTAGCAAAGGACTCCTACTGTTTTCATATTACTATCTCTGTGTGTGTTTGCATGCAGGCATGTTGAAAATGTGCAGTTACACATTCAGGAATGCTGGTATGGTCAGACAGACCCAGAGGAGTCTGATCCAAAAGGTCATTTAACACCTTATGGAAATCTAATGTGACTTTGCATTAAAGCAAAGAGCCTGTGGATAGACATGGACATTCAGTATCAAGTGTGTGCATGTTTGTTTGTGTGTAACATGTAAAATAAAACCTGTGATTACTACATTATTCCATTCCATTCCATCTCATTAACATCCATATGAAATATATTTTACAACAGACACAGGAACAACAGCAGTTCTTAACATTTGAAGGAATGGTTACCCTTTTTTTTAACCATTCACCATGAACAACCATTATCGCTCTTTGACATTCAAAACCAACATCATTTAAGTTTTATATTTGCAAGCTTTGCTTCAAGGAGCTAAATTAGTTCTGTCAAATCTGCTATCCTCCAGCAAAATAAAAAGAGTCTTGGACCCTGTCATTGTTTGCAAATCTACTAAGACCTTTTTCAAGCATTTTAAAGACAGCATACAGTTAATCTGTATTTATTATGTATAAACTGGCCAATCATCATTTTTTCAAGGTGTGAACATGTAAAACCAGATGTTAAATCCAGCTGGAAGTGCTCCCTGGTGGAATTGCAAGAATAGTAACAGCAGTTCTGTTGATATTATTTGATGTTTTTAGTTCATCTCTCAGCATCTGATGATGTTCAGCCACAATGTTTGCCACATGCTACCCAGCAGGCAGTGCTGCTCACAGTGACAGTGCATGTGTCTGATTAAATATGAGCCTGACACTCCGTTAAGATCCTAAAGCTCAAAACATGTAACACACACACACACACACAGACAGACTACTGGATTTTACTGGAAAAAACTCCCAGTTTAAAAAGTTGTAATCATTAGTTCTACAAGAGATTGAATGCACCTTTACTCGCAGAATAGACATTTGGGGCAGCGCGGGAAAGAAAAAAGCCATTCGGTGTATTAGAAGTATTGTGTATATAGCTACTATTGAAACAGTGACTATTTAAACATTACTGAATTGGGCCCATTCACGTCAAAATTTTAGTGCCACACTGTCACCAGATCTTAACCTTCTGAACCAGCAATACTATTATTTATGACATTTTCTGAAGCTTAACCTCTGTGTTTCTTTTCAGCACCTGACCTTTGTTAAAAATTCCAGAAAGTGTTTTCAAGCCTGATATTAATTAGCCCAGACCGCTTTAGTTGGAGGTGAGCACCATCCAAGACACTTCAAGGAGCAGACATTAGAAACAACGTAATCAGGGAATGAAAGGGACTTGACTTTTCATCTCCTTTTTAATTCAATAAATCTATGACGATCTGCATAATTAAGCATAATAATACCAGAACAAAGATCAGTGCAAAAACATAAAAACAAATAAAATTAAACGAGTTTCATTTATTGCTTTGTTTAAATTTACTTGCATAAGTATTATAAAACTATTGCTTTTTCCAATTGCACTAAATAGTTACAATGTATGTATGCCATTAAAAGAAAGCTCAGTTAACATCCACAAAAAAAATAAATCATAATTTAGCTTTGAGAAAAGCTCCAGCATCATTTATCAGATGTCACTTAGTTTGATATTTTTACTTAATGCATATAAATTCATACATTTTAAAGTGCAGCTTCAGTGTCCAAAGCTATAGTGCTTACATATTTGGGGCCAGAAATGATCAATACTTAGTTAAACATTGCACAAATTAATGTATTGTTAAATGGCCATAGTTATGCATAGATTGCATCCTCTTTTGTTTTGCTTGGCACAAGAAGAAGAGGGCTGTCTGTAAACATCCATCAGTAAGAACGTCCTAATGACTCACCACAGAAATCATATATATATATTATATATATATATAGAGAGAGAGAGAGAGAGAGAGAGAGGAGGAGAGAGAGAGAGAGAGAGAGAGAACAGAGGAATGAAAGAAGCACACTTTAACCATGGCATCACACTTTCTCTCATTTTGAAATCTATAAAATGGCTTCTATAAAAAGTCTGCATTTGTCTTTTTAATAAAAATGTAAACAATAGAGAACATAAAGTTAGGAAGGAGAAGAGGGAAAAAGGGATTCGTTACTCACCATCAGGTATGTGTGTGTAGCTGCATCCCAAATGATGCACTATATAATATGCACTCACTTCTTTTTATGAATTTTCAGTGTGAACACACTACTCACACTATTTATACTACAAATGTCATAGAATAGTGCGTTTAGGACGCACCTTATGTGTTTTTTTTACTTGCAGAAAGAGGTGAGTAATCAGAAATCACAACATATCTTGGCTTTGTACTAGGGGTGTAACGATACGCGTATTCGTATTGAACCGTTCGGTACGAGGCTTTCGGTTCGGTACGCGGTACGCATTATGTACCGAACGGTTCGTTGGACTAATTAATTACATTTGGAAAATAAAAAAGGTGTGTGAAATATAATGTTATGCGTTCAACAAGGTAGCCCAATAACCCAAACGACGTAACAGGCAATGCCCCTGACACCCCCGAAGAAAAAAAAACACCAACTTATATGTTTATGTTAGGCTACTCAGTCAGGCGCTCGCTCACTCAGTACGCGCTGAAGGCTCGGTACGGAGCCCCGCACCCGCACGTCACCTGTAGGAGAGAAAAAACATCAATCCGTGGCGACGGTTTTGCAATCCGTCCCCTCAGTTTATAAACCGTGCTCATGAATTAATAAACTGTTCACTCGGTTTAACAAATCGTACCCAGGATTAACAAACCGTGCCCACGAATTCCCAGTCCGTGCGTTTAGATTGTGTAAACCGTACCCTCGGTTTTTGAATCCGTACCCACGAATTCATAATCCGTGCGCACGCTTTCGCAATCCGTTCCCTCGGATTTGAAAACTGACACGCATTTTACACTTAACAGTGAAACATGCATCTAACTCCGGCAGGTGGGGTGAGGTGGGTGGAGCTTAGTATAATAAAAATCACAAAAATAAGTCTTCATGTTAAGAAAGAATTGTACACAAGCATTTCCAAAACTGTCCAAAGGTTATTTAAAAATAAAGCAATTTCACAAATTATTTTATGACAAATATTTTTACTGTCTTGTACTCATTTATTTAGCCTACAAATTAAAATTATAAAAATAACTTTATTTTTATTTGTATCATTATTATATATTATTAAACAGGTTATGCATAAGAATCTTTTATCCAAAATAACTTACAAAAGAGGAAAAAATTACTCCAGAGTCAGTCACAATGCCAGGTTTATTGCACAATAATAATCAAGTGCTATTATAGATTATCAGCAATTGAACAAGATTTTAATGCGCATCTTTCTTATTAAATCTTTGTATTCCACCTCGTACTACACTTGATAGAGAATCACTTAAGGCACTTTGCTGTAAACCTATTCCACATAATAATATTCAATAAAACTGTATGTTAACACGTAGGAGTTTGCTGCATGAATCCGTGAGTACGGTTTACAAATCCGAGGGAACGGATTGCGAAAGCGTGCGCACGGATTATGAATTCGTGGGTACGGATTCAAAAACCGAGGGTACGGTTTACAAAATCTAAGTGCACGGATTGGAAATTCGTGGCACGGTTTGTTAATCCGTGGGCACGATTTGTTAAATCGAGTGAACAGTTTATGAATTCGTGAGTACGGTTTATAAACTGAGGGGACGGATGCAAAACCGTCGCCACGGATTCTTTTTTTTTCTCCTACAGGTGACGTCCCGGGCTCCGTATACGGACATCACCGCAGCGAATGGTGCATTTACGTTATAGCCGCGGATATGAGACCTTACTCTGTAGTGGAAAACGCAGGTTTTAAGAACATGCTTAATGTAATTGAGCCCATTACAATATTCCTTCACGAGCCCATTTCAGACAGACCGTAATTCCTGCTTTGTTCCAAAAAACATAAGCCAAATAGAGAACAACTGAGTAAAAACACACTCAATATAAAGAGTTATAGAGTTCATATAAAAAGAGTTACATCTTTGTATTTGTTCATAACCACTACAACAATAATTACATTTAATTTTTAAAAAAAAAATTATAAGGAGCTATTTTTGTTTTATACAGTATGCTGCTAAGAAAACACCATAGAAGATGGGTAAAGAATAGCTCCCATCATTGTTCAATGTAAAAAAAACACATACTTTGTTAGTTTTAATAAATAAAACATTTTTTAAAAATTTAAGGAAATTTATCTGCCAATTTTTTCTTTTTGCTGTATCTAAAACGTACCGAACCGTACCGAACCGAACCGTGACATCAGTGTATTGAACCGAACCGAACCGTGAATTTTGTGAACCGTTACACCCTACTTTGTACTCACAGATTGACATGCTCACCCTGCTTGAAAATCTTTAACCAGAACTGCCAATTACTCCACACACCACACACACATTCAGCTTCTCCCCAGACATACGTCCTGAAAATATTAGAAAAACAACCTCAGGATATCTGATTACTGATAAACA
>NW_020527811.1:0-38549 GCF_003368295.1 Carassius auratus
TATGATTTTCAACAACACTGAAAAGCTTGGGGTTGGTAGATGTTTTCCTTTTTTGAAAGAAGTCTCTTTATGCTCACCAGGGTTGCAATTATTTGAGTAATATTGTGAAATATTATTACAATTTAAAATAATTATTTTCTGCTTTAATATATTTAAAAATTTACTTTATTCCTATGATGCAAAGCTGAATTTTCAGCATCATTACTCCAGTCTTCAGAGTCACATGATCCTTCAGAAATCATTCTAATATGCTGATTTGCTGCTCAAGTAAAATTTCTTATTATTATCAATGTTGACAACACCATGATACAGTTTTGCATGATTCTTTATTAAATCAAAAGTAAAAAAAAAAAAAAAATTATTTATTTGAAAATATAAATCTTTTGTAACATTTATTTATTTATTTGCAGTCATTGATTTTGATTAATTGAATGAATCCTTGTTGAATAATAATTTACATGAAACTTTTTACTGACCCCAAACTTCCCTACGGCAGTAAGTGTTGTAAAATTTGAAATACACACAGTACTTTCGCCACAAACCATGTTTATGTTAAAATATAGTTTATGTTTTATAAAAACATCATACAGTGTGAACTGAACACACTCACACATGTTGGTACTGGTGGTTTACAGAGATTCTCCATAGGCGTGATGTTTTTGATACTGTCGAAACTGTATTTTCTATCAGCCTTCCCCAACCTTATACCTAAACCTATCCCTCACAAAAATCTTTATGCATTTTTAGAAACCATTTAGTATGCTTTTTCAATCTTTTGAATTAAGGGGACACAGGCAGTGTCCTCTTAAACCATCTTCACAAAGTAATGCCTAAAGTATATTAAAACCCATGCCATTATACAAATTTGTGTCCTCATAAACCACCCAAACCAGGACACATACACACACCTGTTCGTAGGCTGATGAATGGGAGTGTGAACTGGCCAATGAAATCATTGTTGGATTTATAGTCATGATCTTCCACCATGAAACGCACCAAGGCCAGTTCAGGCACCTGCAGGCTGAAAGCTCACAGTACAGTCCCAGCCGGGGATTGAAACCTGCAGGGGGAGACAAACACACACACACACACACACACACTCAATATTCAATCCTGAGAGGAACACCTCTCATTTTACTTCTAGAATGGTTCGCCACATGCAAATAATGGCCATAAAAAAGCCAGAATAAACACTGTAATCAATATACAAACTATTAAAACATCACAAGTTTCTAACACACATAATTTTAATGTATTTATATAGATTAACCAATCATACAACACAACATTATTTCCTTTGGATAACTAAAAATCTAAGAGTCCTCACCATTGTTGTCAATGCGTTGGGTTTTTGCACGAGCCTTATCGATGGAAACGCCATGGATCTCCACCCAGACCTGCGGGTCCACAATGGAGTTGGGATTGTCTGGGTTTATTTTAGGAAGTTGCTGGGCTGAGATCACCTGTGGCAGAAACAAAATGGCCCAGAAGTACAGTAAAAAAAAAAAAGATAGAGATTTTATCACAATATTAACAGAGCACATGGGATCCCGAGCAATATTTCCTGTCAGCTGTGAGAGAAGAGGAGCTGTTACTAACCCGTATGGTAAGTTGTGTGGGTATATGTCCTGGTCCTCCACCTGTGTTCTCAGGGTCAAAGTTGGACTTTTGGGTCACACAGGAAGTCAGGTTTAAGCACATATCCGCAGCGGCCGTTGGGAAGAAATCGGCCTGGTTCAGGTCCATCTGCTCTCCTGGTGTCTGGAAGTTCAGAGCCACTGGAGAACAGAGAGAAAGAAGCATTCAAGCATTGGCTGCTGTACTTGCAGACACACAGGAATGTCAGTGTTCAGTCGCTCACCATCTGGCAGCCTCCGTTCCACATATCCTGAGGGTCGTAGTTGGAGGACTGCAACCTCTGGCCTGATGGGTAAACCCTGCTCAGCTGCCAACTATTGTGTCGAACAAACAACTTCCCTACAGGGGACAAAAATATGCACATAAAACAAGTGAACAGACACAGATACACATGCAAGGAGACATACTGTACATACAAATACAGATTTTAAAACAAATGCTACATTACTTTTTTTTTTTTTTTTTTTTTTTTACAGTATATACAAATTGTTGTTTATATATTATTTATAACCTATTCTTATTGGTTTCATTTAAAGATATGCTATTGAACTTTCTATTCAAAAAAACATTCCAAATGATCATTAAAATTATTTAAAGCCTTAAAAAATGAAAATTCAGCTTTCATCACAGGAATAATAATCACAATATCACTGTTTTTATTTTATGGTGACCATTGGAAACTTAATTATCATAATAGTATAAATACTGCTTTGATTTACTAAATACAACATATAATCTGATATGCAACAATGAGACTAGTTTTTTCTAGAAAGTATAGCGTGACTGATCTTAGACTTTTTCTCCTTTTTTTTTTGGTTTTTTATATTTACATGGTTAACCATATTTGATATGGTTATTTTAGTTTGTGTGGTAGATGTTGAGCTCTAGAAAGTGGTGACACGACCTAATTATGAAATGACACGAGTTTGATGTAAATTTGTCATGCCGCTGGGCTGTCAGCGTTTGCTGGAAGAGCAGTGTCTTTGCTTTGGAAGTGATCTGCTCATTTGTTATGAACCATCTGGCGGGCCCCAAGCAACAAGCCGGTCCAAATAAAAGCAGGCGAATATTAAAAACACTACAGTTCACAGTAATATGTGAAATATATTCATATGGTAGTGTATTGCTGGGAAGTCATGTGACACATATTTTATCAAAGACATACCAGTATTAATATAAATGTTGAACAGCTTGTAAAAAAAATGCTCAGAAACGCAGAGTCATCGTTGTGCCTGCTGTTTAAAGCACATTTACATCACAGAAACAGTGAATCTCAAAAGGATAAGATCTTTCTACGAAGGCAGCAACATGAATCTATCTATCCATCCATCACTTATCACATTTACAGTGGCTCTGTGGAATGAATATGTTGAGACTTGGGTGAAAATGCAGCTCAAGTTTTGTCCTGTTCCTCTCACCTGAGTCTTTGATGAGTTTGAGCGCCTCATTCTCAGAGAAAGAGGACATCATGCTGGGAGGTCTTTGACCGGCTGTCTCGAAACCACTGAAAGGCACACTCTGACAATACACCACCAGATCGGACAGCTCTGGGCTCATTTTAGTGCTCATAGACTGGGGATGGAATTTATATTTGTAAAGTAAATGTACACACACAAGCAGATATTTTTAGTGAACAGTTAGGCATAGTATGTATTATAAACACACACATATCAGACAGTATATACTGTACTGTAGGTAATGCATTTACCTGAGCTGTAATAATACTCATAAACGGACAATCAAACCACACAATATTTCAATAATTTACTAAATTGAGAACAGGATTTAATACTCACCCTACCAGGATCATTTTTGGATTCCTTTTTGTTCCCACTTCCTCCAGCCACAGACTCTTCATCTGAGCTACATGAGAAGCTAGTCCAGCTGTCAGTCTTTCCCAGCAGACCACCTAACTTCTTCCCCTTCAGCAGGATGCGCCCCATCAACTCCTTTCAGTAACAAGGCACATGATGTGAGTAATAGAAATGTTCACCAATAACCGGAACACAAATAATGGTTTATTTCAGAGGCTGGAACAAGCCTTACATTAGACGGAAAATTGTGTCATGACAGAAAATGCAGAAAGTGAAAATAAATATGAAAATTCAAGCAAGTGTGCTTGAGTTGGTATAAAAAGTGTACACTACAGTACGTGACTATTTACTTCATTCATTCATTCCTAGTACTATGTGATTGCACATTTACCCTTTTTTGTAGATAACAAGGGTAAGAAGTTTTGCTGATTATGCTAAGAAAGTAAACAATAAGTTTCCAAGAGCCAGGAAGGAAGGGTTAGCAACACCAAGATCTTGGGTCTGATTTGCACAGAATATATGGAAATAACTTTGGACAGCTTCTGCCAAATTATATACATTAACTAAAAGGTTTTTCAAAGACAATACTTTTATTCAGTAAAGATGCATTAAACTGATTAAAAGTGACAGTAAAGACTTTTATATTGTTTAAAAAAGATTTATTTCAAATAAATGCTGTTCTTTGAAACTTACTATTCACCACAGAATCTTGAAAAATATGAATATATATATATATATATATATATATATATATATATAGTCATTTTAAATTGTATAAATATTTCACAATATTACTGTTTTTACCGTATTTTCCATCAAATATATGCTCTTAGTGAGCACAAGCCAGCGACCCCAAACTTTTGTACAGCAGTGTACATTTTGAGTGTAATATAAAGGTACATGTAACTGTGAGTAACATCACTCTATAGTTATGTAAAACATGAGGTTATAAATAGTTACAGTAATTATAATGTCTTCCCCCTGTATTACGATTAACACAGAAATTCAGCATACTTACTGGACAGTACTGTACATAATACATACTGCTTATATAATATAGCAACAGTCGCTTTGGATAAAAGCATCTGCTTAAATGATTAAATATAAATGTAAATGTGAAACTACACAATATGCAAACTAAATGCTTGAAACAGTAGTTTGATTTTATGACAGAGCAAAACTAGTAGTGTGTGTGACCTCAGGTGAGGGCAGCTCTTTGAGGGGCAGGTCATTGAGCGGCTTTCTCAGGAGCTTCTTTCCCAGAAAGGAGCGCAGGTGCTGTGCCATGACCGCCTGCTGCTCCACTGAGCAGTGATTCTCCAGGGACAAGATCAGAGGATACGGAGATGTCTATGGAGACAGAGACATGGTTGTTCAAGATAATCCATTATTTAAGTCTCAATTATCAAACATGCAAACCCGTATTGTGGCATTATACAATGATTTCATGCGTCTGCACCTTGAAGGCGTACTGAGCGATGGTCTCAATGACTTCTTTAAAGAGCACTTTGGAGGTGAGCGTGTGCCCATGATAGATCATGGGTTTCTCCTTTATCACCGTCCCAGCAGTCCAGCTCAACACAGCGACACCCCTGATGCAGAGCTCTAAACACACACAAAACTCAGGAGTTTACCCACAAACAAAGACTGTGTATGTGCATAAACGATGTGTGTTGTATCTCATAACACAGTGGATATGTCTTGTATAGCTGCCACTGTTGATCAAATATTTCACGAGGTAAGGCCTGGATTGAATATGAGCCTGGGAGATTTCTGCAGAATTGTATTATCTGTCATACATTAAGTTCTACATACTGTATTCCTGGTCCATTGTGTGTGCACCTAACACACATACAGTATTAGCTTCCTTTAGCTCTATTTTGCTAAATAAACCCATTCCACAAAATTATGCAGTTGATAAGGATGTTTTTCTACTCAAAATAACCCTATAAATTACCTAAAAGAGAGGACATTTATTTAGGCAATTGATATTTTGTAATTAATCAATTTTGGATGTTACCACACAAGCCCATTTTTAGAGTTCAATGACAACATGCTAATTCTAGGTCATTTTATTTCCCAATACAACAGTCCTGAAAAAAGCATTGCATTGTGGGATATCACGTAACAGTTACATTATCATTCAATTCAAAGGTTTGGGGTTCTTTTTAAACACCGAGCCTCCTATTTATCAAATAATCCTAAAAACATTAAGCACAACAACTGTTTTCAACATTAATAATTATAAGAAAAGTTTCTTAAGCTCCAAATCAGAATATATTAGAATGGTTTCTGAAGGATCTTGCATCCCAGTCGTGTTAATTAAAAGTGTACTGTGAACTTGGGCATCATTTTTTCTCCCAGTGCAATATTACAGAACACAAATGGTTACTAACTAAACTAAGCTCAGTGAAGGCTGGGATGCAGACACAAGTAATCATTGGGATTTTAAAGAACAAAGTAGAAGTGTGTTTTCGTCTACTAGCAGTAGCTCTGTGGTGTTGGAGGCAGATTATAAGGTGGCGTTGGGTGGGTGTTTTACCTGATATAAGGCTCTGTGCTGCTGTCGCTGGTCACCTGGTCCTTGGTGAGGTATGTATTATGAGAGGAAGAGATGTAATAGTGTGCCAGTGGTCTGCTCATGTCCTGATACACGTGAGTGTGATCCGGGTTAAACACATCGTTCTCTTGCGAGAGCATGTACATGGTGAAACCATTCTGGGTCATGAAAAGATTCTTCCGTGCTGAGGGTCATAAAGAAAATGTATAAGTTGAAACTTGACACTGTTAAACACATGCTTCAGTAGAGCTAGTCAAGGAAATGTTTAACACAGACCTTTTCCTGTTCTGTATTACTAATGTATTACTCTCAGTTCTATTAAGAGCCGAAAGGGATAACCAAGGTTTGTCAGTTGTTTGGCACAATAACCAGTGACCCAATACTGAGCTATGCACTCGCACTAGTTTGTGGAAGTGGACGGGTGTGGTTTTTCAGTTTACTGTTAGGACTGCATTCCAGTTTTCAACAGGTAGCTTGGACATTTTTTCATCATTAGCTCACACAATGATAAACCGAAACCAGTTTTGAGTTGGCCTTTGTGCCATTTTTACTGACAGTATAAACAGTAGAGTGCAGGCAGGAAATAATGGAGAACATCAAGGATAAGGTGAGCTAGATTAACAGTTGTTGGTCATTTCTCAAATGAATAAAATTATTATTATTTTTATGCTGGATCAGATTTGTACTTGCTCTGCTGATAGTTTCATCACATAAAATATATTTTTTAATTTATTAAAAATAACAATAATAAAATATCTAGCAGTAATAATTATAGATTTAAAAGACTTTCATGTTTTATTATTATTTTGATCAAAGAAATTAATAATTTTATTTTGCCAGGATACATTAAAACAAAAGTGACAGTAAAGACAGTAAGGCTCACGTGACACTGAAGACTGGAGTAATGATGCTGAAAATTCAGCTTTGCCATCACAGGAATAAATTACATTTTAAAATATATTCAAACAGACACCGGTTGTTTTAAATTGTAATAATATTTCACAATATTACTGTTTTTACTGTATTTTTGATCAAATAAATGCAGCCTTGGTGAACATGGGTGAGAGACTTACTTACTACAAATCTTACTTTATTATATACTTTTATGTAGATCATAATTAATAATATTTCACAAGACTGCGAATACATAAGCATATATATCTGATTAAGAATTGCATGAGAAATTAAAATAATCAAGAAGAATAAGAGGACCTGGGGGTATGTGTATGAAGCATGAGTTTCTCTGTGTGTTGTTTATTCAAGTAAGAATATAAATATTGTGCATATTTTGTGAGATGTCTACTCTCCACTGAAGAATTGAAGGAAATTATCAATATTTAAGTTAGACAGTAGTTTATGTATGTATTTATAAATCCATGTATACGTATTCATGAAATCCCAGTGTGTCCATAAACATTCAATACCAAATAATGTATGGTGCTGATGGCTGTGTACCCCAGTTGTTGAGCTCATAGGTGTGGATGAGAGTCTTCGCATGGGCCAGTGATGCATCTTCACCTTGGTCCCCGAGAAAATCGCGCAGCTCCAATGATGTGAGCACACATCCGTTACCAGAATAATGCCTGAACACTGCATCCAGCTCCGGCCTGCGCATCAGCTCACGACAGAACTCCTCAATCTCCACGTGATCCAGCCGCCCGTCACATGAGCGATCACACTTCTACACACAAGAGGAGCAATAAAGGAGTAAGAGATTGTTTGAGAATTCACTTAAATTAAACGCTTTCAATTTTTATGACAGCTGTTGCCAAATGCACATTGATCTCTCACACAAACCTTAAAGAGGGTGCGTGCATACTGTTCGTTCAGGTCAATGTTGATCAGCTGGAGCAGATGTTTCACCTCGTCGTAGCTCATCTTCCCATCCTGGTTCTGATCTGCACGTCTTAGATAGCTTCGGATCCAAGTGTGCACAGTTAGGGAAAAATTAGACAAACCTATAATTGTTACATTCAGTGACTTTCAGTTTCCTTATTTGGTCATCTTCCTTTTCATGTTTGGTTGATTTGATTAATCCCCACCTGTCTCCATTCCCCTGATTACTTCCCTCGTGTTTAAATACCCTGTCTTCTGAGTTCCTACTTGTCTGTGATTAAGTTAATGTAGTAATGTATCGTATGGTTATGTTGGATGTGCCCTTATTCTCCTGCGATCATTAAAAGATCCCGTTTATATATATTCTTGCTCGTGCGCCTTAATTCACACACCAGCAGCTCGTAACAATAATATGCATACACAACATGCTGAAAGCCATATAGTATGAAAAAAGAAATCTCTCTGCTACCAAAGGAACTCGAGGCCAGGTTTGGGCCAAGCTTTTCAAGTATGTATGTATTTAAGTATGAAATTAAATAAAAAGAACATAATTATAATTAGAAATATAACATATTAAATTAAAGACAAATTTATGAAAATATTATACAATATATAAAATATATTGTATATACACTGTAGATGAACTATTCTAGTGTTTGGTCTCAAAATTTTTGTTCTAGCATCTGATCAAAGTTCCGGATACAATTTAAGTGCCTTCATTTGTATTTATTTATTTATATATCTTTTTAATAATAAAAAATATATTATAATAATTTAGTTTCCCAAACACTTCCCAGTCTACCATTGTGATAAGCGAGTTAATATTCTTTAACATTCAATTAAAATTAGAAGCTGCATGTAGTAAAAAAATAAACATAGCAGCCAAAACAAAAATGTTAGAATTATGAGAATAAATGGGTTACAGGTTAAAAAAGAAAAGACAATAAAGTGAAAACCACGATGAAGGAAACAGAAACAGGACAAAGGCATCTGAACATGATACATTCTGTGGTTCTCATGTGTGGTGGAGTGGCGTTCAGATAGCTGTTCTAGATCTGCTCTATATTTAGTCAGCTCTCTCACTGAGTAATTCTGTGCAGTAATGGAAAGTGTGTTTACATGTGCATTTATTGGCATATGGTGGGCAAGGAAGGTGAAACTTAAGCCTTCCATTTAAACACTTTGATTAAATGTGCATTAAATGCTGTAAATGTGCAGCAGACTTGCGCGACTTGCAGTTAGGAAAGACTGTTACTAGTGCTCAGTATTAGTGTGTTCTCTCTGCAAGAATGGCAACATGGATATTGGTCCAGTTTTTCTTTCTGGCTCATGTTGGAGATGCGGTCTTTGAGTGTTCGGAGGCCTCGAACCCAATGCTCCGCTTCGTCTTGTGTGGAGCAGCACAGATCCAGGCTTTTCCTTCCTCCGCGGAAGACCACAGTGAAGCAGTGGGTCTCTTGAACCAGATCTGCCATTCGTCGCAGACACTCCGACTGACAGCCTTCCCGCACACACTCCACCTCTGTCACAGAGACTGACAGAAAGAAACACACACACACTAATGGATGATTGGACCATTACTACTAATAATGATTTACATAAGATTAAATAATTTATTACTTAAAGGTGAATTGTGAAATCTATGTGCTACTAGTGGCACCAAAAAGAATGCAAAAAGAAATGAACAACCTGAATTAATCAATGCAAAATTAAGAGAGTCGCACAAAAAAGAAAACATTAAAAGTACATTAAACAACCTTAAAACCAAAATAAAATATTTGTATACACAAAACAAAATTGAACAAAATTTAAAAAGAACAAAAATGTATTTACATCAAAAGTTAAATTAAATTAAACTACACTGAGTGAATTAACACAAAACGAACACATAAATAAAAAAATTACACCTAAACAAACTAAACGCAAGTCTTAGCTAAAAGAAAACTTAAAAAATAAATTAATTAATAAATTAATTAATTTAATTAAACTAGCGGAATTCAAAAAAATATATTAAAATAAACAAACTAAAATAAATTCTTTGCTGTATCATTCCAAATAACACTTTACTTAACTAAGCTAAGATAAGCTACCTTAATGAACACAAAACAAGATATATTTAAACAAACTAAAATTAAAGCTTTTATTACATAAAAAGAAGCCTTCAAAACAAACTAAAATGAAAAGCTTTTATTACATAAAAAAGAAGCCTTCAAAACAACTAAATTAGGCTAACTGAAATAACACAACTAAAAGATTTATCCAAACGAAGCTAAATAAAAAACAAATAATTAAACAAACTAAAAGCAAGTCTTAGCTTAAGACTTCAAAACAACTAAACAATAATAAACAAAATTAAAAATGAAAACAAAACCAAACTAAATGCTCTAAAGTCTGATGATAAACATTTAGACGAATGAGAAACAAGTAGATGAATGATAAACAAGTAACAAGGACACTTAGATTATTTAAAGTTATTAAAGTGTCTTCACAATCTGTGATGATGGACATGAGTGTGAGGATTCATTTGGCTTTCGTAAAACATGACCAGTGCTAAAAATGTTCACAATGTACTTCTCAGACTGCTGAAAGGATTATTGTTGCTCCCCTGCCCCTTAAGAACTGTATATACTGTACATGTTGTTGTTGTTGTCACTAGGGATGCACGATATTGGATTTTGGCCGATATTCAATATGCCGATATTTTCAAAATAATTTTGGCCGATGCCGATACCGATATCGATATATATACACATTTTTTGCCTGATATATTTAAACTTTAATTTTACTGAAGAGAAATCCATGTATCTCTTCTGTACTGATTCTACCATAAATGTATTATTTTACAAATGTAGACAGACATTCACATCTGAAAAACAGGTCAATTATTTCACTTGGAGAATATCGGTTTGGCTCATCGGCAGAAATATTCATATCGGCCGATACCGATGGTGGTCATTTTAAGCTTTTATCGGCCGATACCGATGTTGTGCCGATATTATCGTGCATCCCTAGTTGTCACGGTGTATTGAAAGCTTCACCAGAAAAAATAAATAAATAAATAAATTCCTTGTATATGCAAACATACTTGGCAATAAAGCTGTCTTTCTTTATTTTCTTCTTTTCGAAAACACACAGCTCACACAAGCACACCAATATAAACCCACTTGAGAGCAAAGGCTTTTGACAGACAACCACTTTAACAATTAAGAAATGCTATTGCTAATACAGTCACACTCAAATACGTATATTAAAGCTTTATGTATTACATGGACTTCCCTTCTCCTCCATCATGTTAGTGTACACTTCAAGTCAGCTATAATGAGGAATCACAGACAGCAGCTGCAACAATAACGTCTTTGAGCTGTGGAAACTCCTACACGGCAAATACACAAAGAGACACGCAGAGACACAAGGCCAGACAAACACGAGCTCTTTTAAATGGCAAAGACTCTCTACCCACTTCCAAACACTGACAAACATGCATTCATAATTCTTGTGTGTATGGAGAAGAAGGGTGTTAATTTTAACAGCGCGCGTGTGCTGGGACATGTGGAGTGAATGGGTGTTTAATACGCAACTGGCATTCCTCACTAATGCCTGCTGCATAGATGCACAGGAGCTTGAACTCTCAAGAGGTTGAGCCCTGCATCTGCCGCCCAATGAGCACAATGACACCAGCGTGAACTCATCTCCTACACAGACCGGCATCATTTAGTGCAAGATATCTGACACTTATGCCATAACCATGTCTTTATCTACCTTAATAAATAGCCAGTGTGACAAAGAACAAGACAGAAACAGAGAAAGATTGATGATATTTTACAAATAAATCTCTATATTCACCTACAAATACTGTATAAACAATAATACTGTGTTGTATTACAACAATTTGAAAGAACTGTTTTCTAATTAAATATATTTTCATTTTTGAATTCAATATTCTTCAGTCTTCAGTTTACATGAAATCCTTCAGAAATCCTTTTAATATGCTGATTTGCTGATCAAGATGGTAGTGGTTGTGTGTATCATGTACTGTACGATGCTTTGCAATGCTACAACAAGTTATTTTATTTAGTTCTTTACACAGAAACAATGCAAATCTCAGTTCGAGTGAAGGTTGTCACAATTATATTCTTTTAGTTTCATCATCCTGGACTTTTAGTTTGTTTTCTCTAGTTTCCTGGCCTCCTTAGGTATCCTGTCACTCTCTAGATTTCATGGAAATTAATTTAATCATCACAGATGTTATGTATTAGTTCCCTCATTTGCCTTGTATTTATGTTGCTCTGTCTCACTCTTGATTTGTCTGGTATTGTTATTGCCAACCATCAATATGCTGGATGTAGATTGTCTGCCAGAGCCCAGCATGACTGAAGAGCCAGCATAATATATAGATTTTTTTATAAATATGGAAAATCTCATGTATTATCTTGAGCCTTCTGTGTTCCCTCCCAGCCTCCTTCTCTACTTAGCCTAAGCCTTAACTAAAGGGGATGATGATGATTGACAGGTGAGTGGGTGGTCTTTTGATGTAGTCTAGGGTGTATCAAGAAACGTCTATGTATACATTACAAAAACAACATTTTGCAGGGAGTCAAAAGAAACCAAGCACAAATGTGTTCCAATTAAAATGAAAACACTAATTATTACATAACGATATTACAAAAGTGATTACTAACACCACTGTGTTATTGTGTATGTGTCAGACAGCACACATTTTTAAATCACAATGAGTCACATGTTTAGTTACAAGTTCACTTTAGTCCTCAGGGTCTCCTCAGATTGACCCATAAATCCTTCACAAGAGCAGGGATTATTCATAAACACATGACCTGGGTTTAAACCTACTGTGCAGCTGCATGTGTATATGGAAACGTTGCAAGTTTCAAAATCCAAACATGCATCCATTCACATTTCTATATCACTATACAAAAGACACAGTTGTTGTTGTCGTTCACAGTCCATGCGTGAGAATGAGTCTGATTTAGGAATGATTTTAGGATTTAAGTCTTTTTAGGGTTGTTTTGTGGGACAGACTTCTCCTGCTTTAAGAGGAAGTGGTCGCGAGCTCAAATTTTGATTAACTGACTTTTAATCAAATATTTTGTTGCATTTCAAGTTGAGTAGCCTCAGATATCTGAATGCAGCCAATATTTTCAGCAAAAGTGAAGCGAGATCACATAGTTACAGGTTTTTGAGGGTGATGACAGTGGAGATAATCGCTGAGATAAAGGACAGAGGGGCTGAAGGCTCCCTAAATAGGGTCCACCAACACCTGTGGTCCAATAAGAGAAATAACATCCCATGCTCCAGTGAAGTGCCTGGAATGGGATTATAGCAGGAAGTCTGATTCTCTTCACTCTCACAACGGATTATCCATCCATCTGAAGAGCATAAGTGAGATGAAAAACAGATTACCAATCATCTGAACAGCTAGAGATTAGAGATGATAGAGCAGCTCATATCACATAATGTCTCCTGTCACAGGTGTGTTTGCATTATGCTAGGAGCAAAGGTTGAATTTATGTGATTAAAAAAGGGATTACCAATCACCTGAAAAGCAGGTGAAAATAACAGATTGGGACAATTAATAAGCACATGTCCCACAATGCCTCTATTCAAGTTAAGTATAAAATCTGCTGGTCTGAAATCATTTCAAGTTTCAGACTGTGCTGGTTAATAATCACCGTTTATAAATGGATATATTTCTAGTTTAATTTCCTGGCTTTATTTGGTGTTGTGAAACAAGCCAAACAAAAGTAGGAAATTAAACCTGAGAGAAACTGAGGTTCTGAGCTAGTATATATAGACACACACACACAACCACATATGCATTAATGAGTTCAGACATGATATGCAAACAAAACCTTATGGGTTTTCTGTTTGCTATTGCATTGATTGGAAAGTCCCGTCCCTATCAAGCAATATATCATAGATGGTCAAAGGTTTATTATGGAAAAAAAGCATGCAATGGAAGAAATGGATCCACATTGTACTGTTCTATTCAACCAAAAAAAAAAGGTACTATTATGTTATGTTATTCTGAAGAATTCAAATTCTAATATTTCAATCTAGATAAAATAAACCTTCTACTCACTTCTAATGCAATTTTATAATGTCTATCCAATGATTTACCTGTTGACCAAAAGAATGTGATATCTTTGAATTATCTTGAGTATCGATGTGATTAATTTAAATGAATCATGCAATTAATTCATCATTTCAATCAAATGTCAGCTCTAATGATAACATAAACTAAAATGGTAAAAATACAGTCTCACAAAAAAGAATGAGGCCCATACATAATATATTGTGATGACAACTGTAATGACTCATCATTGCATAACCTTTCTGGATCATAACTAGTGCAGGATTCAGATGTTTCTATAACATCAAATGAAAACCGTTCCCTTGTTTGACCTGTGATTAATTGGGTCACTGCTACAGTTCAACACACTAAGCCAAATCCATCCGTGCTGTTCAATTCAGTGCCATTCATTTACTAAAAACTGAACATCATAAGATTTAATACCTGCTGGGACCTTTGGGATGAGGTTAACAATGGCCATTCAAAAATAGAGCACAGCAGACAAAACATTAATAACGACTTGCTTTGACTTAAAAACAAGTTATAGCTCAGATTTAGTGAAGTAAGAAGTGAAAGTAATGTTTTCTGAACATTATTCGTTCTCCAGAGAGTGACTATGTTCCCTTGATTTGATTACTTGTAAAAAATGTTTCCATAGTTTGGAGTCTGTAAGTTTAAAAAAAAAAAAAATTATAACACGTCTATTATGCTCACCATGGCTGATCAAATTTACAGTAAAAAAAAAAAAAAAAATTAAAAAATTGAACAGGCTATATTTTAAAATGTAATTTTTTCCTGTAATGGCAAAGCTGAATTTTCAGCATCATTACCCCTACAGTGTCACACAATCCTTTAGAAATCATTCTTATATACTGATTTGGTAAGAAACATTTCTTATCATGATCAATGTTAAAAACAACAGTGCAGCTTAATATTTTTAGTATTTTCAAAACAGTAATAAAAAGATTAAAGTTTCTTTATCTCAAAAGTGGAGAAATAAAATCTAAATTTATTCAGAATAATAAAAAAAATCGGAAATGATACTATATATATATTAGTTCTTCAAAAATTAACCACTCTCTCTGTCAGCATGAAAATAGCCTGCGCACTGGTGAGAACAAATTCATTAGACTAAGACTAATCTTGCTAAAAAGGCCTCAGGAGCTAAACTGAGAGCGCTTACAGAATTGATTCTTGCTCATCATGCCACATAATTTCTGAACTCACAAATACTGTGCTGAAAGCTGAATTTAGTTTTTGGATGTAGTTCAGTCACAAAAGATACACTCACAGGTTTGCTGTCTTTTGCCTTTGCGGGAGGTTTTGCTGGACTCACACCACACTGTCACACAGTCCTCCAGAAGCTTCAGGTTTCTGTCCTTCCGCCAACGCTGAGATCGAACCTTCATCATCTTTGACCCCTGCAGCATCAGGCGCACATCTTCATCGTCCAACACACCTATGACACACACAAACACACACACACACATAATAAAAAAAGAGCACCTCCTGTTCTTTCTAATGTGTCCCATTCTGTCCAACATACCTGCTGCATGCTGTAAATCTGAAGTGTCAAGTCTCTAAGAGTTACACACACTATAATTGCCATCCCAAGGTTGTTCTCAGAGACTACACTTCCCGGCACTGAGTCATACACCGTTTTGATATTTCATAAAACAGCTACTTTAAATTGTAATCACATTTCATATATATATATATCAGTGGTTAACCCCCATTTACAATACTTTATGCTGAACTCTAACTCATGTATCTGCGGTCACAGATCTGTACTGTAGTTATCGGAAGAAGCCAGGGAATGTCCTGCAAGACAAATCCTCAGAGGATCTTGTACTTAATATAGCGACAACATTCAACTCATTCATGATCAAATGCTGAAGAAACCCAGCTAACATAGGCAGAGGTGTGGTATACATCTTCCGAGGTCAATAAAAGCATGCATTAACAATGACATAAATATGCCTTAGTTACTTTTCTTGGAAATCAGGGATATATCAGTCATGCAATGACGTCCGTTTTACATACTGTACAGTATGTTCAAGTATCTTTATTTTTCCACCATCTTGCATGCGGTTCCTTTCAAAAGCATGAAGCGTAGACTAGCACTAGCAGTTATTTTGGTTTGGTTTAAGAGCTAGGCTGATATTAACATGATGTGTTAGTTTCAGACATCAGATTGCTGTGTAATAAGAAAGCACATGATTGGTAAATAAATGTCAATATTAAAAGAAAAACAGCTAAATTGTTTTTTATGTGGATAGCATAAGCAAGGGCCTAGGTGTTCTGGAGTCATGCTGCTGAAGGGTGGAGATGAGAGGTACATGAGTGGGAAAATAATAATTGTGCGAGAAAAGTCAGTGGTTATGAGTGTGGAATGTGGTTACGTGTGGGTTATGCTGATCATGAAAAAATACAGTTATTCCAGAACTAAAGTTATTCCAGTAATGTTGGCTGCATTGTCTTCCAAAGCTATCTGTTCTTTAAATAAATTCTCGAAATGTTATTAAGCCTATATATTTTTCATGGAGCTTTTCGAATATGATTTTGCTCATAAAATAATGGGTAGTAGTCTACTTTGACAATCGTTCTTATCTGATAGCTTGGTCACTCAAGGAAAAAATCACAACCATCACTAATTCTCCTGCTCAGTTTCAGCTCCCATAACAAAGTCATAAAAACAAGTGAAATGCCCCATTGCTGTCAAGCACCGGCCACTCAAACCAGATCTAATTGTTGTTGTATTATTGAGTTATTATATAAACGATCACAAAGTCGGGTACAAATGCAATAAATAATGTGCATTAGCGTTTTCTTTACCAAAGCTGGACAAAAACGACACCAAAACAATAAAAGGGGTAATAAAACAGAAAATCGCATGAGTTCACACTAGATGTCTCACAACACCCAAATGTCAAGCAAAACAAGTCAAAGAGTAAAGGTCTTTATTGATTTAGTGTGGAATTTAGTGTGAATCTGTTTATTTAACCCCTTTCACAACATGAGAGTTGAAAACATTAGTGTAATGGCTGAGATTAAGTTTACTTTCTGTGAAACTAAAGAAAGCATGCATACTTAAAGTAACAATCACGTATTATGATCTTACCAAGCCTCCGAAGCGGATCGTGGGTTTTCGCCTCGTACGCTTTGGGTTCAGTCTGAACTGTCTCTGGTTTCTTTTTCCTCCCCAGCATGTTGAATAACCGTCCTGAGGTAAATGTGAATAATCAATAGGAAAAACGTCCAGAAGTACAATCACAGCGCTGCTGCTTCTCTGTCGGCTGTCGTAGACTCGTAACTCGAGTCCGGCGAGGAGCGGTAAGTATTCCTCTCATGAACACGAGTCACTCACTCACACTAGATGACACACCTACTCACTTTCTGAACTTAGAAGACGATTGTTTGATCGGGTTGCTTTTATTTTCAGCCTAGGTATATACATATATTTGCTTATGAACAGGTGTCACAAAAATAGACTAGAGATAAACTGTTGCAAACAAATAAATGAAGTTGTCTGACTGACTGTAGAACATGAACTTCAGACAGACTTTCCTCTGGACTCCACCTACTGGGTTTATTCATAGTATCATATTATTAAAAACTTGATTTGAGCTGCGTGTGAGATTTACCCACAACTCACTCTTCACGGTATATGCTGCCATCTGCTGCCATAGCAATTAAATGACGCGAAATTAAATGAAGTAAAATTATAAATATAAGCAAACATTGGAAGAAAATGTAACCCTACGGAAGAGTAATTTGGTGTTGGTATATATAATACACACACACACACACACACACAGAGAGAGAGCATTCTTTTTTTTTCATTCCTTACATATGTTTCAAGTGTAAAAATGGATTGTGAGCACTTATGTGACAAAAGTTTCATGGAAGTTAGAATCTAAGAATCTGTTTTAATCAGCCGGAGTCTGCTTTAATCGGTTATATTGATACTTAAAGATAATATATTACTCACCCTGTAAATAAACTAAAGAAGTGATTTTATATAGAGGAAATATAAATTAAATACTGAAAGCAAAGACAAAATATGTAACTATGGAGACCATTGTTTAAACCTGTTAAATGGTTTCATTTTAAAGACTGACCTGTATACAGGTTTTTCAGGTCCCTCTATAAATTTTAACACGCACACAAATGTTTTCTTGGCTATCTGGGGACATTCCATACACTTGTTGTCTTTTATATAGAGTTTAAGTTTGTTATAAGTACTATAACTTAACCCATACCCTAACAGAAAACTTTCTGCATACAATTTATAATAAAACTTTGTGTGTTTATACTGTATACCATGATGGTATGCTCATAAACATGTTTTGTCAGTTTTAGCTCACTTCTGGTTACAACTTTGTCACCAAAATATTAAGAAAATATAGGTTAGGTATACATACATACACACAGGAGTAAGCTCCGTCATCTATCTAGACCACTGTTTCTGAAACAGTAATAAAAAAAAAGCACCTCCTGTTTTTTCTAATGTGTCCCATTCTGTCCAACATACCTGCTGCATGCTGCAAATCTGAAGTGTCAAGACTCTAAGAGTTACACATACTATAATTGCCATCCCAAGGCTGTTCTCAGAGACTAAACTTCCCGGCACTGAGTCATACACCGTTTTGATATTTCATCCAAAACATGGACACACATACATTACATACAATGCCTCAATTGAGGCGGAAACAGTGGCATTTCTTTATACCTTTTCTCAGAAATCTTGCTCTGTGCTAAAATACCTGCAGAACAAGACAAAAACACAAAACACAAATGAAATATGCTCTGCAACAAGAATTTATTATAGCTTGTGACAGACACACTTTGCAGGTTATATCTCGGTTCTTTGCATTGAGGTGAATAGATTTCTGCATAGTATTTGTAAGTCACAGAGAAAAGGCCATTAACAGGGAAAACAGTCTTGTGGAGTTAAAACAGGTACACCCCAAGTACTTATTATATTCATACAAAATATATGTATAATATATACTGTGTATAAAACAAACAAACAAAAAATATTAAGGGAAAACATTTCAAGTAACATCTTGAAAGAAATGACTGTGCACCTAAGTGCACTTTGTAAACCATATATAAACTAAAATAAAAAGGATAATGTGTTTATTTACAAGGTTAACTTAAGCAAGGCTTTGTACAAATGTTACAAAATCGTTTGACACACAGATCCTCGAACACATAATGTATACACAGGCAATTTCAGACACACATACACACTCATATGAAGTGATTTCACCAATGAGCTGTTACTCAATGTAGATGAACTTGTGGGAAGGTGAACACAACACACGGCTTCTAATGGATCTTAATGTAATGAGTTACTGGTGGAACCATGCACCTGCTCGGAGCTCAATGGCCTATGTTAAAATGGTCACTATCAACACTGTTCCTGTTTGCTAACACTATTTAGCCAATACTGTACTGGCATGTTTGAAGAATTGGTTCATCTGGGACTTGAAAACACAAAATCACTTCTTGGCATGCGAGTTGTCAGGGTCTTGGCAGAATCTTGCAATGTAACTGGCCAAGAAAAGGAAGAAGAAAACTTTGGCAACACTGAAAAGCTCCTTTGCCCTGCAGGTGAAGTAAATCTGAGTAATAGTAATGTATATTTGACTAAACTGAGGGCTTTAAAAACAGTTTTTATTTAGTATTCACATGGCAACCTAAAGGGTCGTTCACACCGACAGTGATCTGCAGTGACAAAGAGACTGGTTTCGTTTTCATTGAGAATGGTTTGAGGGGAACATACTAAAAGCAACATTAGACACTTAATTGCATGAAGAAGAGATCATGTTTATGCATATGAACAGCAATGTGATGCAGCAACAATAGAAGTATAGACCAGGGCTAGGAAAATTGTAGTTTCAGCTCCCTTTCAATTCAAGGAACTCCCATACAATCAAATTTGGTCACACCCTACTAAAGGAACTGAAGTGGAACTTACAATTCAAGGAAATTACAATTCAAAGAAATTGCAACAGGTAAGGATATTCTGGGAAATTAAACGTTTTTCCACCTTGGTCAATAAAGTGAAACAATTAGTAAAAAGTGAAAATGACAAATTACAAAAAATAATCAAATGAGGCAGAAGTCTGTGTTGACAAATCTTTGATTTCTCGTTAAAAATTACGCTTAGGGTGTTTACACACCTGGCTGGCTTGAAACGTTTTTTTCAGAACCGGACACATTTTCTAATTTATTTGAGTTATTTTAGAAATGACAATGACACTCAGATATGAAGTGAAGGGGCTGTAATTTTTATGGTAAGTTTATTTAAACTGATAGGGCCGGAATATCAACCAAAAATCCAGAAAAGAAAAAACACTTTAAATAAAGGTTAGAAATTGATTTGCATTTCAGTGAGTGAAATAAGTATTTGATCCCTACCAACCATCAAGAGTCCCGGCTCCCACAGATTGGTTATGTGCACATGTGGAACATAGATTAGTCCTGTCACTTTAAGAAGTTACTCCTAATGTCAGCTTGCTAGGTGTATAAGACGCCTGTCCACACAACCTTATCTTTCATTCCAACATCTCCCAACACCATGGGCAAGACCAAAGAGCTGTCAAAGGATGTCAGAGACAAGATGGCGGATCTGCACAAGGCTTGAATGGGCTACAAGAGCATCAGCAAGAAGCTCGTGCGAAGGAGACAACTGTTGGTTGTGATTATTCAGAAATTAAGGAAATACAAAACAACCATCAGTCAGCCTCGGTCTGGAGCTCCTCGCAACATCTTGCCTCATGGGGTAAGGATGATCATGAGAAAGGTGAGGGATCAGCCCCGAACTACACAGGAGGAGCTTGTTAATGATCTTTAGGCAGTTGGGACCACAGTCACTGAGCAAAACATTGGTAACACACTACGACAAAAAAAAACGTCTTACCTCTGTGATTGCCAACAAGGGTTTCTAAGTCCTAAATTCTACCAAGTCCTAAATCATGTTTTGCTTGGGGATCAAATACTCATATCACTCACTGATATGGAAATTAATTTCTACCCTTTATATAATGTTTTTTTTCCTCTCTAAACGTTAGAATAAACCTACCATAAAAATTACAAACCATTCATTTTTTTATAAGTGGGGAAAAATCAGCAGGGGGTCAAATAAATAGTTCCCCCCATCTACATTCAAGCATATGAGTGTGTGTAACAATCCATTCTGATGGATGACACGATGAGCGGATTCCAGGAAGTTAAACAGGTGCAATCGGACCAATGAGAGGACAGTTTTACACGTGTGACTAGCATAAACACATTCTGGTAAGTGAAATGTTGCCTTGTGAAAGGGAACTTAACCAAGGAAAAAGTGCAACATTGCAACAATTCAAGACCCTGTTCCTGGAACAAAGCAAACAGTCTACAGGTCTGAAAATGCCCTTGTTGTAGTTTTATTAGAATTGCAGTCCATTTTAATTCCACTTAATTAAATTCAAATTTCAATTCTATTTTGCTAACTCAACTGAAATTCTGTTCCAACTTCCAAAAATGAACTGGAATTTAAAATCATTCTCAATTCAGTTTTGACTGGTGCACAATGACGCTCACATTATCCGCCACCAGATACAGTTGGACACTGCAGAATCGTGTCAGTGTGAACATACTGAGGGCACAGCTACAACACACTAGCCTGTGCACACCATCACTGCTACAAGAAATCACGAAAGCGCGAGGTAGGCAGGACCCGATGTGCAGTAGGGTCTTCAGTCTTTGAGGAATCTGGGTGGGAGTCTACAATGTCCTGCTTCTCAACATGGGAGGGTGAAGCTAGCGGTTTGGGGGGTGGCGTAGGTGTTTTTTTGTCTGAACTGTCTGTAGGGGAGACCACCACGGTGTGCCTCCTCCATGCACGTCTCTTTCGCCGTGTCTCCGGCGAGAGCTTCTTCCTCAGGCCAACGGTGCGTAGATCATCCGCCGAGCCAATCAGACGAGCCCGGACCTGATCCGCCAGGGAACCCTGCCCAGTGGACAACAAGTAGCTCCCAGAACTGGCTGCGGATGTTGCCGTGCACTCATTTTGCACGCTAACTCCTTTGGAGGAGGATTTGGCTTTTGGGGAACAAGACGGAGAGGAATCAAGCATTTGATTTGCATCTGACCGCCGTTTACCCTCCGTGGTGGAGGAGCTGGACAGTTCTGAAAGGTCCACCGAGGATGCTTTGGCTTTGTCTGCCTTTAGCCGACGGCGTGCAAGGGTGTCGCACTGTATGAGGCGGTGGGAGTTAAAAGAGTGGCAGCTGTGGAGGCGCTGGGAAGAGGATGATGAGTAAGAGGAGGTTGAGGGAGTAGATGAACGTGCTGTACCATCTTCAGGACTGGTTGTGAGGGAAGGTGGAGGCGGAGCAGCAGAAGGTGTCTGCGATTTGCAGTGTGCATAGAGAAAACTGCGCGGTGCCGTTGGTTCGGGTGAGCTGTGGGAGTTCTGGCTTGAACGGCTTGGTTTTTCTGGCCTCTCTTGGGTGAGAGAGCGTGAAGCAAATCCGCTTTCATTATCAGTTTCACTCACCAGTTCGCTGTGCTCGTCATCTGCATCTTCACCACGCCCCTCTGATGCTAAACTCCGCCCCAGAGTGGACAGAGTAGAATAACCTGACACAATAGAGCGTGCATCATCTCCTCGCCAGCTGCGACCTATCACTTCACACCTTTGCTCTTCCTCCTCGCTCAGCAGCACTGCTGGCGCCGCTTCCTCTGTGAAGGAAATGCTGGGAACTACTTCTTCTTTTTGCTCTTGTGCCTTCTGTTTCTCATCCTCCTCCTCTTCCTCCTCTTCTTCTTCTTCTTCTTCATCCTCTTCTCCCTCCGCTCGAGGGTCACAGAAAGATGCGACCTGCACCATCTCTTGCAAGTCGTCTTTTTCAGAGATGCAGGATTTAAGGGGTTCATGCTCAGAATCGTCGTCCGTGCTGCTTCCGAGGAGACGGCCGTTATGCCGTTTCCGGCGTTTGCGGGTCACAGCCGACATAATCGAGAACGTCAGGATATCCTTGGCAGTAAAGTCACGTTTTGATCCCCACGACCCCTAAGTATCAAATATTTAAAAAATTTAATTAAAACAAATACATTAAAATGAATTACTATGAAAACCGTTTTATCAAATATTTGTTAGATTGTTTTACAGAAAAGTATTACTAATTTAAAGTGATCAAAAGCATCCAGATCCTTACAGTACTCTCTTTAACCTTCAATACACAACAAACATATTACATAGTTTTTGGTTAATACTGACCTTAAATTTTGCAGAATCACTGTTGGTTGAGTCTGGCCAGTTAAAAACAGGGAGAGACAGGGAGAGAGATTTTAAGAGGAAGTTAGTGGAATTAACAATTTTGGTACCTTGTTAAATATTTGATGTATTAATGAGAGGCACAGAGGAGGATCAACCTTGTGATTGTCAGAAAATGAACTTTATACATTAATAAACAAGACCTGTAGCAGCCTCTGTGTCAGTCATTAAGCATCACCCCCATAAACAGTGATTGTGAGACAGTGTTCACACAAGATCCAATATAAACAGCATCTGTGTAATAAACAACCAGCCGTCGATTGTCAGTTAATTTTCCAATGTGAACAGGGTCTTAGAAGAAGAAGTGAAGGAGCCCATATATGCAGTGGTAAAGATAAAGCGCACACTGATGACATCACATCACATACTGATGACATCGACCCATGAAAGAAGCTAAGAGAAGGCAAGGGCAGAAACTGCATTTGTCACAGGGGGAGAAAGTAGAAACAAACACGATTCGCCAGCACACACAGGCCCCGTTTACCTGGCTTGGGTGTGACTTCAGAAGTTTTCAAAGGTTACAAATTGTCAAGGCTTAGCTCTTCAATATTATTTAGATTTTGCACAAGTAATTTTACATTACATTTAATTTTGATACATACCACTACCGTTCAAAACATTTTAAAAGAGAGACATAAAGTTTAATTTACATGTAAAGTGACAGTAAAAGACTGCATTGATGATAATAAGAAATGTAATCCAAATAGAAAATATTATTGAACTTTCTTTGTAACAATAGCTCATAATATTAATGTTTTTCATGTATTTTTTTGTGTATATACTCAGCAATACCTGCTTATCAAAACGTCAAAACTAAAATGAAAACTATAACATTTGTCAAAAATCATGTAAAAATCAGTTTAAATAACCCAATGAGTTGGGTTATTTATCTTTTCATTTAGACCTACATTATCGTGCTCAAAAATGTCAAAATATTAGATACACCCCTGCCATGAGCTATCCTGTTTGAATATGGTTGCTTTGAATGAGAGGATAAAGAAGTATTTAGTTAGCAGCACATGTAAACGGGGCCATAAACACCTCCATGACTAGCGCACACTCATTAAGCACACACTCATGAACACACACACACACACACGCACACACACAGACGCACACACACAGAGAGAGAGAGTGCATGGCAGGGGAAACCCATCCTACCGCAGTAGCTGTTCCACAGGCTCAGCTAAGAGAGGGATGCAGAAATGTACAGAGAAAGACAGCAGAAAGTGAATATAATGAAAGAGATCATTTAAAACAGAAAACTCAAGAGAAGTAAAGAGTGTTCAACATGCAGTAACACAGAAACAACATGTTGGACCTGCTGTCTACTAGGTTCACATGTTCAACCGACAGACCACCTACATCTGAGGTGGCAATATGACTGCTAGCCAGAAGTCATCTAATGGAGACCACTGTCAACTTTGACTGGCTGTAATTAACCTGAGCATTGCTGGTTGTAGCTGGTTAAGCACTCTCACCTGATGCCTCCCCCAGTGGGCCCGTCCGACCAATATTAGAGAGGAGGTGATCTATGTTTGGGGCGGGCTGAACATCCTCTGTGTCCACTGGTGTCTGAGGGGTGAGATTTAAATATTTTTTATAAAAGCCATGAAAAACTTTATAATTTAATTGTTTAGTCATATTAATGAATTGATACCTTTTCCTCTTTTTCTTGTTCATCACTGAAAAACCAGGCATGCTGCGCAGAGAGCAAGACAATTTTTGTTTAAAATCATAATTAAAATGGAGACTAGCTGTAAAACAAGTGGTAATTTTTGTCAGCTTTGTGCCTCACGTGCTGAATGAGTGTCTCCACAATCTTGTAGCGGTCAGGCATGTGGGTGACCATATCTGTCATGTTGTCCTCTGAGGTCCGGACAAGAGTGGGGCCAAACACCAGCGCCAAATTACGCGGCTCCATCTGCACATACATAAGCGCACAGTAAGACATCATAAAGCTGATTTGAACTAGCATGCTACTGTATGCAACAGGTAACCAGTTTTTTAATGTGAAATTTCAAATTCAGATGCTACTATTCAGTAATAAAATGTAATCAACATTACTTATACAGATCTCTAGACTATTTGCAAAGGTCTGCATTGGCAAGGAAAAAAAAGACTAGTCGCAGCTATTTCTCAACAAAACCCAAATCAATGTATAAAAAGCAACAACTGTGTTCAACTATGCTTTGTCATTTACCAAAGGTAAAATATACTGTAATTATAAATACTGAAATATCTGAATAACAGAAAATCACGTGCTGCTCACTTTGTTCTTCTCAGAGTGGTCTGCCACAGTCTTTAGGTGTCCTATTAGAAATTTTAGAGTGTGGAAGTAATAATCTGGTAGATCACGTATCTAGAGCCAAGAGACAAAAGGAAAAGTTAATAAAAAAACAAGTGAAGAATATAGCTTTACTAATTCAGGGCCAAGCACTATAGAAGCAAGCATCAGACCAACTGCAGGAATCTGTAATTTAAGCCATTTTAGGATGATTTTAGTCAAACAGCTGACAAATCATAAATACAACTTCTAGTAACATTATTTATTGGCTTTCCAGGTTTGACCAATAGGTGGCGCTGTTATCAAATCGATGTGGTGTGTTCTGTTAACAATTGCAGACGCAATGTTTGGTGTCAATATGCCAAAGCATTGCAGAGATATTAGAATATCGCAGCTTTTAGAAGCTATTAGCATTTATTTGAAATTTCATTATAACTTTTCACTACAAGGTGGCACTTTCAGGTCATTGTCTCGATGGTACATAAAAAGTTTTGTAATGGTACACCAATTTATATATAGCATTTTATATCATAATAATCCATTGCAGTCAATGGCAATTTCATGTTTTGTTCAATGCCACCAAGAGGCACAATCCCACCAAATTTTGTATGTGTCCTTAAGAGTGTGCCCATACATATTCGTGTAAAATTTAGTTTTGGAGTTTTATATATGAGAACAGAAAAAAATGACTGATAGCCAACTTTGTTTGCATTTATTTGGCAATAACTATAAAAATGTTGGCAATTTGGAATTCGTGTATAACTAGCATGCTAGAATTTTGGTAAGAATCAGACAAACTGTCTAGGACAAGTTCTAGGAACTCTAGGAACGCTAGGAATTCTAGGAACACCTATTTTAATTAAAATAGGTGTTCCTAGAATATTCCTTCTGTGCCTTTGGTTCAAAAGTTTTAACATTAACACAAAACTTTTGACAAGTGGTGGCGCTAGAGAGTTTGCGTTAGAAATACCAAATTCACTGTGGTTAATGTTGAGACTGTCTTCTGTCAGTGTGCCGAATTTCACAACTTTTCTGCAAGCGGTTATATGGGCTGCCATAGACGCAAAGGCGGAAGAAATGGAAGAAGAAGAATAATGCCAAACGGATACAATAGGTGCCTATGCACCTTTGGTGCTTGGCCCTAAACATACAAAATAAATACTATAGACTTCTACTGGTCAAAAGTTTGGGGTCAGTTAAATAGTTTTTTCTTTTTTTTTGTTTAGATTTAAGTTACAGTACAGCAAAATAAAATAAAGGAAATGTTTGGGGTTTTTTTACCTTCGATTGGTCACAAAATCCTGAGTGAAAATATGCATATATTATAATAGATTTTTGATCAAATAAATGCAGGCCTTGGTGAGCTTTCAGATCTCAGACTTTTAAATGGTAGTGTAGACTTGCAGCACAATGTGGCTTCTTAAAGTAACATGCTGACAGCAAGTTCATACCAGTTTCTTCATTGTCCTTAGCCTGTCACTGGCATCAGTCATCCGATTGGCCTCAATAAAGTCATTGTATTTGTCTTCAAGAGGATAAAAAGAAAGAGAAATAGAGGTAAAACAACCACACTACATGACATACTTCATACCTTTCAAAATATATTTCAGATGTATTCCAGTATATTTACAGTTTTATGCGCATATATTAGCACTAAATCACAGTTCACATGCTCATGATCTCACCATCTGTGAAGAGGGGTTCTGGGAGTTTACGGAAGAAAGACTTTAGCAGGCTGCTGACCACATTCAAGTCTTGCCATTTCTGTACAGGAGTAAAAAGTGAAAGCAGTTGTTGTTGAACCCAATCATCATCAAGCTTTTAGTATGAGGAAGCATCCGCTTAAACATGGGAAGTGAATATAACCAGCATGTTGACTCAGTCTCAAAGAGCCAGTGACAAGTTAACAATGACAGTGACAGAGATTGTGTGTGTGAGTAAAAAGCTCACCTCCTCAGCGATGTTGATGTCTCCTCCTTTGTTGAGATGCTCCTGCAGGCTGGACACTACTGCATTGTTCCCTGGCACTCTGTAGATCCCTGTATACTCCAGACCCATGTCCTCCACCAAGCCACAGCAGATCTCCACGATCAAGGGAATGAACTACACAGACAATGCCACACATACACATGTAAACATACTAACGTGAAGTTACCAGTAAGCATAAACTTTCAGCACACTGCTTAAAGGACACACCTTGTTGTTGGTAGCAGGCTGGCAGTCCTCCAGACGCACACCAAATGCTTTAGGACTTACTTTCTTAGTCTTCTTCATTATATTTATGCCCCAAGGAGATTTAGGGGGGCTGCTCTCATCTTTGGCCTCGTGTTTTGGGGAACGTGGAGGTGCGCTGTTGTCTTGCTTACTGAGCAGAAATGTCATTCGATGCACTCTGGGTGAGGAGTCTGGTTTATTACCTGTTGGACTACAATAGGGAACCAAGAGGAAGTGAATTATTTTAATGAATTTATTCAGAACCACAAAATGCTACAGTGGGCTCCAATCTCACCTTTGCTTCCTGTAGTCATTAAGTTTTTTATTGATGAGAGCCTGTCGTGAGAAACCCAATTCCTACAGACAGAAATGAACAAAGAGTATTTCAATTTAATGGAAATATTATTAATTGTCCCCAAAAACCATGACAACTACAACATAGTGTTAAATTAAAGGTTTTTCATGCACTAAAATAAAACAATACTAGGAAAAAATTTAAATAAGTATGTTGTAACTTGGCATGTTCATAATATTAAATAAAAAATGTAAAACAAAATAAAATGTACTTCATTTTAATGTTAGTTCTTTCAAGTATGTTAGGTTTGATTTTAAAATAAAATATGCCATTTATGTACTTTATTTTAATTTTAATTTATCCAAATATATTGGCATTTAAGTAAAATTAAATTTCAAGTTATGATTTTGCGAGTATGTTATTTTTATTATACTGTTATTTTAACATGTCCATAAATAAAATAATATAATAAAATAAAATAAAATCCAATATATATTACACGAGCCCATATAATGACAACCTCAACAAATTAGGTCTTGCCATTTGTTCGGTGGAAGCCCTCTATGTCCCATCGTTCTCAAACTCTCACCTCGTTGTCAGTCTTGCTGTTTTCTCTGATGACTCTGATCCACTCCAGCATGTCCTCTCTGTCCTCCGCCTGTAGCAGGTATTCACAGAAGTCCTGTGTGGTCAACCTCAGCGCATGTTTGCGCTTCGTTTCGCTGTACGCAATGTCCACAAGGCAGCCCCGGATGCTGATTGGCTGCTCCTCTTCAGCCCCTCCTCCCAGCGCCGCCCCTTTAAGCACTGCCTCTCGCTTGTCTTTGTACAGGAACAGAGAATGGGACCGTAGCACAGAGAACACCCGCCTCCAAGGCCAGATGGCACTACCCACCTTCTGCAAGAGAGAGAGAAAAGACAAATCTCATCCATCATACAGGTAACTTATTACGGTAGTCATTTAACATACGCTTCTATCCAAAGCAACTTGCGCTGCGAGTTTGTACCTAAAACCTTTCTCTTACAAACCAACATCTTTATCTAAGCCACTAACAACTGCTCCCCCTGAATTATAAATCAACCCTCGCTGTTTGATTACCTTGCCCTTCTCCGTGTGGATCTGTTTAAAGTGGAGCCAGCCTTCTCTCTTCACATCACTGTAGCTGATGTTCCCCAGCTCAGAGGTAGAGTGTCGTTTAGAGCGAGCTTCTTCCGCAGCAGCCAGACTGTCCAGAGACTAAACAATGACACAGGACAAAAAATACACAACTGTGACACAAACATGGAACTACAGTTTAAAAAGAGCCAGAATAAAGGAAGAGAATATTTAAAGCTGTATGCTCCAAAGTTATGTGTTAAAATATCATACAATACAGTTTGAAACAAAATGGACCTTTTGGTTAACCAATAGTTAAATAACTAGTGAGGCATTGCTTTAGCTAACATGTATTATCAATTGAAATAAGAAAATAGACAATGGAGAGGTGATAACTTTTATTATAGCATTAATTATAATGTGGCTGGAATGCTGTACTGACCAGTGATGGCATTGTTAACTAAAACAAAAACATTCAAAAGCAGTTTTTGTAAATGTAAATAAAGCTTGAACGATATAAATATTAACTGATTAGATATTGCCTCTATTAAATATTAATAAAAAAAGTATTTATAAAAAAAATTTATAAAATAACACTGATAATGACCAATCAGAATATGATCTATAATTTGAAATATATTAAAAGCACATAACACATTTTTTAAACTTAAACTGCAATTAAAATGAACACCGAAGACCTAATATAAAATTTAATTCAACATTAATAAAAACAATAGTATGTAAATAATGCAAAAATAACACTAATATTGACCAATCAGCATCCAGGATGGAACAATCTGATCTATAGAAAGAAATATATCACATTATGTTGACTGGTGTTGATTTAAAACAACAACACAGTCCTTTTGTTCATGTCGAAATTTTAGAGAGGACAGAGAATTAAACTCACCCCTTCAGTAAAGAAGCTCTTGACTCTTTTTGGAATCCTCCTGTTGAAAAAGAACAATGAGAATATGTTCAAACATAAAATCAGGTCACACATCCTTACTGAGATGTGAACAGTATTCAAAAATAGTAATAGTAAAATTCCCCAAACTCACGAGAAGATCCGGCCCTCTTCTCTATACACATTAAGCCCCTCATCACATGACTTGGAGCGTTCAGTGGTGATGGCCAGCAGGTAAGAGGAGCGACGATTCGATTTGGGATCACCTGCGCATAGAGAGAGAGAGAGAGAGAGAGAGAGAGAGAGAGAGAGATCCACTCATTAAAAAACTGTGAAAATGACAAAGTCCAGGAAAAGAGAGAGAGCTGATGAAAGACAGTTAGTGTGGAGTTGGGTAGGATACAGGAAGTGATCTGAGATTAGGAGGTAGGAAGGTGGCGATCTTCATCACAGTCTCAGTGAAGTCCAAAGAGGGTGCATGGGCATTACCGAAAGATCATGTGAACAAATTCAGTATGGCATGCACATATATATTTGACTTATTCGTGCTGTATGAATACGCATGCAGTTGGAGCTTTATAATGATCACATGCAGCTTCTGAATGTTTACAGAATATTGAAAACTCATCGCAGTGTTTTCATGTACAGCTCTAGGCATTGATTGGTTCATTCTGTAGTAGCAGTAACGGTGTTTCTCTTTCTCTGCATCACTCACTGCTGTCGCGGGAGAAAAGGCGGTTGAGGGGAAAGGTGAAGGTTGGGGAGGCGGGCTTGTGGCCACAGGAGGGGCGGAGTTTATACCACTGGACACGACGGAGCAGGCGGGGACATGACGTGCCCGCAGATCTGCACTTGGACTGGTTGGCTCATCTGTGGGAGGAGTGGAATTGAGGAAAGGAGAGGAAAAGGGGAAGGAAGAAAGGAAGACAAGAAGAAAAGAAAGTTATATTGGTAAAAAGAGTAGGATTGGAAGAAGGGAAACCAAAAAGAATAACAAGGAAGGAGGGAAAGGTTAGAGGGAAAGCAAAATGGTGTTGCACAGTTAATGTCAAGATCTATAGAATATGATCAAATATCATAATACACCAAAGCAAAAGAGACTCTTCCTCTCTGACGTGTGCATACAAAAGTGAAATTCCAAACACTCAATTTACTGCAAAACCTAATGAGTTTTAAACCCTCTTAAAGAGAGGAGGAGTAAGGAGAAGCTATAATGCACACTTTATCACTACCCACTCATGTTTTAAAGGTCCTATGACATGAAAACATTATTTTTAACATTAATATGAGTTCCCCTAGCCTGTATATGCTCCCCAAGTTTCTAGAAATTTGAATCGGTGTAAATTGAGATTTTTCTATCTTTCTCTGCCTTTGAGAAACGGGCTGATCTTGAATCTCCTCGTTGTGACATTGTAACGAGAATTGTTACCTCCCCTTTCTCTGCTTTGCCCGCCCAAATATTTACATATAATTCAGTCGCAATGTCAGCACAGGCGACAGGCGTTACAAACAGACTTTTATGATATGGATTCGACGGCACTGGCACAAACAGTGAGTAACAGTGTTCATTAATGCCTGATCTGTGATCAGTGATTTCTGATGGGTAGCTAATCATTCAAGTTCACACAGACTTTCTTTCTAAATCGTTTAATATTGTTTATGCATCAGTGAATCAAGCCAGTGACTAAACGATCAACTTCACGTTGTTTCTCTTAGTAGCATGAAACAAATCTGTTATTTAAACTGTGATTTAACTACAGAGAGCGATCAAAGAACACTTGCTTTTTTCCGGAGCTGTTACACATCGCCAGTATATCTGCACACTTGCTCAAACTGCCGTTACAATGAATGACGCTGTTATGCTGCACAACGGAGCTCTTACTGTATTCATGTGTTTGCTGTTAGCTGTGATGAAAGCATTTTGTGAGAAAAATAAATATATATATTTGAGAGGGGTTTCACATGTAATATGCATTTCGTATGCAAAGATGTCAGCCAATCACAACAGTTGTGGTTTACTCGGAGTCTCACAGCAGACGCCCCTTCAAACAGCCCCTTCAAACAGAGCATTCAAGCCAGAGGGCTAATGTCAGGATATAAAAAAGCTTTTTATTTCTAATTTTAAATGTAAAATCATACTAACAATATAAATACACCTAAGGAAACATTAAAAAGCATTTAAAGAAAAGGAAATAATCCATGTCATGGGACCTTTAAATGAAAAATGTTTAAGAATATGATGCGTGACAAAGTAAAAAATGCTGAGAAATAAAAGAAGATAAAAAGAGTGAGAATGAATAAATCATAAATAATTTTGTACCTGACTCGTGCCCCTCCATGAAATAAGTGCTCGATGTACATGCCCTTTTTGTATTAATACATGGTTTTCAGTTCTTGCTAAAGCGCAAAGTGCTTGATGTTGTGTGTTTCTAGTGGGAAGTGGTTAGTTGCTGCAGGTATGCTTTTATTACTACCTCTTTGGAGTGGTCACCTGGTTAAAACTAATGCATTAAATATCCACCCTTTCAAAGTCTTTCTTTTCCCCAAATCCTTAATATATAAGCACACATTAGTTATGTGTGAGATGAGCGGCACCTTCAATGAATTCTTCAAAAAACTTTCTGTCGGGTCTTTTTTGCCCTGCAGCGGTAACATGATCGCTTCAAAACACAATTTGGCAGAATGTTGCTATTTCAGTGACTAAGGGAGATTCTGTCAAACATGAAACCACCTGCAACAACATCTATCTACACCAGCAGGTGGCAGCGGCACACAAACGTCCCTGAACAAGAGGATTTCTAAACTAGATTTGTCTGTTAGCATGGTCCAGTTAGCTCTAGGCCAAGTTGTTCAAAAGAACTCTGAACAGACTAGAAAATGGAAAACAAACAAACAAAAGATTCCAAGAATGCAATCATGAAATCCACTCTCGGTTTTTATCTGGACAAACCTCAGTAAGTGTTGTTCAAACCACATTTTTAAACCTTTTATCAAAAAAAAAAAAAAAAAAAGGGGATTATCCTGATTCCAGTAGAAGCTGGGAGAGGTTCATAGACATTTTAGAGGTTAACCAGTCAATAGTATAACAATTACATTTTATCTAATTACACTTACATTACAATCACAACACACTTTCTAACAACTACTTGCCTTGTTACAAGTATATTTCATTATTTTGAGCCAGATTAACTTTTTGAACAACTGGGCAGAGATCATCTTTCACCATTGACAGCCATTCAAAACAGTTAAAGGAAAAAGTATTCTTATAGTGCCACCAGCCAATCAGTGTTGTCAAGTCATTTTCTTGCTTTGATTAGTCAAATGTCATAAGGCTCAGGTGACCGAACCAATTAAATCTGGCCGAGTAGAGAAGAATAAGCTAACATATGGATTTCTCTGGGTGTAATATAGACCCTTTTGTTTCTAAAAAGCTTAAGAAATAGGCCCAGTGTTTTAAACTCATCCATACCCTGCTCTCTATTCTCATTATCTCTGTGCATCACATTTTCATGTGACTATCTTAGCCATCCATCACTTCTGACTTCATATGAACTCCACTCCTTTTCTTCTTATTCATCAGTTTATCACATTTAAATGTCTTCAATGCACATACATCAACCAACCTCTAATTAAATGTTTATCTAAATCAAGTGAATCCTCTTTCTTTTAATTCTCTGTTGTCTATCTTTCTCATACTAGAAGGGAGCAGGGGCGGAAACATTCCCAATCTAGGATGTGGAATCTGGACTGAGCTTGTTTTCCAGCCACTGGCAGAAATAGCTGTTTCTGTGGGTTTAACAAAGGCCCTCATTACTGAAGCCTGAGTATGAGCACACACACACACACACACACACACACACAACACAGTGTCTGTATCATGGACATACAACACATGCACATAGAAAATCCATCTGTTCTACTTCACATCAGTCATGTGTAACAGTCGTATTTTGAGGTTCAGATGAGATGCTGTAAATACCTGACCCCATCAGAAGTACTTCCATGAACGGACTCTCATTAGCCATGAAATGCAGTCTTTCTTCAGATATATCCACAAAACCAAAGAGTGAAGAACACAAATATAAACAAATATGGCGAGGTTTCCTCTTATAGTGTCACTAATCAAAATGAAACCTGGCCTGACAACACTGTAATACTGTATGAGCAAAAGTGTGGTAAGAGGGATTTCTCCAAAAAGGAGTAGGGGAGACAACGTGTGTATGTGGATGTGCAAATATCTCTGGTGAGTTTAGCATGTAGCGTGTTAATGGGCGGTTTGGTGAGTAAAGACTCCTCCTCTTTTATTGGAGACACAATGACCGCATTGAGTGCAGAAAGAGCTTGAGTGTTGCCGATTGTGTCTGGTAATATCTGATTGTGTGAGAGTGTGTATGGGTGTGTCTTTCACCCCTAACCCCAAAAACCCCTGCTCCCTGCCCCTCTTCCTTCTGCCATTCTCAGTTCACTTCACGACTGTAAAAAATGCAAGTCTTCTGCAACTAAACAACATAAAGTTTACACTACATGAAACAACTACATACATTCCAAAACTATTTTAACTTTCCTCATTCCTCTGAAAAACGTTTTGCCTGAATACCTGAATGAACTGACCCATTCCTGGTAACTGCTGCTAACTGAAACAAGTTTTATAGTTCCTCAAATTTCTGATCAGCATGATTTATAGTAAAATATGTTCAAAAAGTAAAAAAAAAATGAAACCTGATTGGGTATTATTCATCTGTGGGCTGGAATGAATAAAGATATCACAAAGGCTTTTTATTTATTTAATTAACAGGGTTATTATAGTTAGATTCAACTAAAATTATATATTAAAAATATTAAGTTAAATAATAAAATATTAATAAAAGCTATAATATCAATCACAATTATCCTATACTCTCAAGACCAAAGATTTGTGTGAAAACCTTTTCAATTTTAAAACAAGACACAGACAAGCTTTTAGTTTGTTGTAGATTGATGTAGATATGGCCAAATCCAATGAAAATAACTGATGTTTCCTGGTTGTCATCATATGACTTGAATGTCATCGTTACATAAAACAAAGATCCAATTGCACTAACACAATAATGCAGTTTGAAAACCCATTCACCCCAAATCAATACGAGAAATTCCAGTACAAAAACGACTCCCACTGGCATGGCAGGTAGAGCAAGAACAAACTGTCTGTTGTTTTTATCAGTATGGTGTAACGTGCCCAGCTTGTAAGCATTTCTGTTAGTTTCAGTTTAGTCCTCTCTGTCTCAGAGTCTTTTCTGCTGTGTTGCCTCCATCAGTCTCTAAACAGGACCTGGGATACACCAACCTGCTCCCATCCTAAATATGTACTTACATTTTTGCAATACTCCACAACTCCTAAACTTACACAAAACACATATCGTAAACAAGATCATTTTAACACATGTATTCAAACTGATGGGTCTAGCTCAAGGGGTGTGTTGCACTGTACAGGTGTGCGGAGACAGAACTATGCTTCTCATCTGTGCTGATTGCTAAAGGGTGGGGCACTATTATGCATAGTGGTTTTAGGCTTAACCTCCCTCAGGAATGAAAGCACTGCACTAACAACAGCTTATGCAATCACAACAGAGCATAAAAGATGTCAAGCAGTGAAAAAAATCTGAAATTAGGCCTAGAATGAATTGGTTTTGTTTTAATGTTGCCATTACAACTCCTATTGCAATGTTAAAAGAAAGCAAATGACCAACGAAAGCTTTAATGAAACTGCAAAATAATAGCACTCCACTTGAATCCAGCCGTGCTATAAACATATAATTAGAGGATACGGATTTATGGCTAACCATATATAACCCTGTAGCACATTTAGGAGTAAGAGTTTTGGTGTCTATGTCTATCTCAGTTTTGTTTTGAATGTTTTGCATTCAGCCAGCCATTTTGTTTCAGATTTCCTCTTGTACTCTGGTTTAGTAAAAGGCAAGCAGAGACAAGATCATTTTGAGCTACAGACCAGAGCATACACACGGACTACACACAATTTTAAATCAAATAAAACCAATCATAATTACTATAAACTAACCACAACCCAACCCTAACTTTCCCTTTAAAGAAGACATTATTTACTTTATTTATAAACCATTTCCCCATTTAAGAGTATCCTTAATATATATTTTTTGTCAGACTTGGTTAACATCTACAGATATTTTTCAGCTAGTTTGTATCTAAAATAAGGGTAGGTTATAAAACACACATATTCACACAACTGTGCCTTTGACAATCAACATTTCTACATTATGTAAATATGAAGAGACATTTGACGTCAAGACAATTCTCTTCAAATCCTTTAGCTTCACAGTGTTCCCGTTGCTCCAACAGTAGAGCGTGGTGTTACGAATGACTAACTAAAAGGTCTACTCAAAGACCTAATAAAAGTAACCCGTAACAATTAACACTAGCGATTCAAAGGTCGTGAGCTCAATTCCCAGAGAATGCAGTCAATTTGTGTACAATCCTCTACTAAAAGATTAAAACTGTAGAAACATAGGATGGAATTGGGTGAGGCACTGGAAGAGTGGAAAAAGAATGAGAGGAAGAAGAAAAATAGGACTAATTTAAATCCAGTAAGTCTGATTCAGCCACAGACAACTAATATTCTCAGGCTGATCATGGGAGATTCCAGCATTACCTAATGCGCAGACATGCACACTGGTTCACCAGACATAGGAAATGAAGGGTAAGACCAGTGGGGTTGTGAGTTATTAAGACAAGAACAGTCATTCTCTAACATTCCCATCAGTCTATTTTAATGGTGTCTGGAAACTAAATCAGTTTCCTTGTTAAAATAACAACCATGTGCAGGATAGAGTGAGCAAATGAAGGGAAGTGAAAAAGAGAGGGAGAAACCGAGAACTATATGGAACAGTATTCTGCAACAAAGAATATACCAAGAAGAAAGGGAGAACATGAGAGCAAAGGAGTCATTGATAAGTAGCGACTTACCTATGAAGGGAATTGACGCGAGGGAATCATCCTCTATGGATAGTGGTGGTAGGTTACCGTTTGTACGGCGATGAGAAATGGCATTTTCTGCTTTGGTAGGGGGCTCCGTAGGATCAGAGGTAAAGAGTAGAGGGTCACTGGAGTCAAGTGCTATGCCATAATGAGGATGTCGTAGGGCGTTCACACCCCTGCGGCCAGTGGGTGGTTTTTGCCTCAGAACCACTTCATGTGTCTGGGCTTCACCTGTTGCTTCCCCTGCCCCTCTGTCATGATTAGTTGGTTGGTAAGTTCTGTCTTGTCCTTCAGGAGCTGTGGGAATAGCAGTTGTAGAAGAGGTGGTTGATGGAGATGGGGAAGGAGTGGCCGAGTGTGGAAGCCCCTCTGGGGGACTGGTCTTGGGTGTAGGGGTCCAGAGATGTGGACCTGTGTAAGAGGGGTCTCTGAATGACTGGGCTTGCTGCAAGATACGGCCAGTCTTCCGGTTGAAAGAGGGGCTGTAGCTACGATAGCCAACTGGCTCCTCATCTAGACTCTGGCAAGAAGGCAAATGTCTTGTCTGTGGAGCTTTCTGCTGTGGTTGCGGAGCCTGAGACGAGTGTTGGTGTACTGCATGTGTGAGGTTTTGATGTTGAGGTGTGTTTGATGGTGTTGTGGTGTGTGGTGTTGCACTTGGTGTTGCTGGATTTGGTGGTGTGACTCTGCGTGTTGGCCAATGTCTGGCATGTCTCAGATAGCTTTCAGTCCTGTTTGGTTGCTGGTGGACCCAAGTAGATCTTTCGAGTTGTGGTGAAAGTATCCCCACTGCTCTGTCGAGAGTTTCCAGTGAACGTGCTGAATGTCCGTACCGGCTTGCTTGAAGGTTTTCAGAGGACTTGCGCCCATAGGCCACTGCAGACGGGTGCTGTCCATACACATGCTCACCCCGCCAGTCTCCATGGTTCCAGTAGGGATCAGTGTATGCTGCTGAGCTCTGCTGAAGCAACAGTAATGTGTCTTGTGATGCACTGTGGGGAAAACCTGCTTGCTGCGAATGCCTGGCCCTCCCAATATCACCTAGACGGTCCTGTGAGATACTCCTGTGGCGTGGGTGCATGGAGCGAGAAACAGATCGCTCCCGCTCTCGTTCCCGTTCCCGACCTGGTACTTGGCTATAGTACCAGTTGGAAGAGCTTGTTGGGTGCATTCGCTGCGGCTGGATGGGGTTGTTGATATTGATTGAGAAGGGCTGGCCCAAGGTGGGCTTTCCTTGCGGGCTCCAATGTGCCCCACTGCAGTACCATGTTGTGGTTGGCAAGATGAGCATGATGCAATGGCGCTCATCATCCTCCTGAGGAGGAAGACGATGAATATGAGCGACCTCTCATTTGCCCAGTTACCTGCGGTCCCTGTCAGTCATTCCATACTGGATCTCCTCAGTTCGGTGTGCAGGGCTACTGTGACCAACACCTCTTGACTCACAGCTCCTGCCGGCTGCCCAGACAGCATTGGAAGCTACTGTCCGGTTGTCA
>NW_020527812.1:0-29731 GCF_003368295.1 Carassius auratus
ACCTACTGACTCACACATTGCTTTGTAATGACTACTAAATATCTAGAGTTGTCCAACCTCAGTGTCTGTGTCTATTTAAAAGTGTGAGAGAAGTGTACACAACTCTTGAGGGTGTGTGTGGGTTTACTAGCTGTACTTCGAAAACAAAACTAAACCACAAAGCTACCTAAACTCTATACTCTACGAATGCAAAGTGCTCACATTACAAAACATTCTATTAATCAGTATTTTTGCCTTGTTTCAGTAAAAATATAATTAAACATGGAATAAAATATTAAGACAAATATTTTAAGTGTAATTAAATTTAATTTAATAAATTAAATTAAATTAAATTAAATTAAATTAAATTAAATTAAATTAAATTAAAGAATCTTTCTTAATTTAAACAATTTAGCGAACTGATCTTATTGTAAGTATTTACCATAAACAAGCTTACTGGAAAGTTATTCAATTGGTTTTTTTTCCTTTAGAGCCTGGGTTAGTCTGGAGTAGTGTTCATTTTGGTAGCAAAAACTTTGACAAAAAAAGAAATTTGGTTGACAACCTTTTTTTCATGAGTAAGACAAGGTTAAGACAAGATGACATTGAAATCATTAAAACTAGCTGTAAAAACAATTAATTAATTGACAAAAAAAAAAGAGATAAAGACTTAAATGTAGTAGTAAAAAATAAAAAAAAATAAAAAAACTATATCCAAACTTTTCTTCAGGAAAAAAAAAAAAAAAAACAGACCTTAACTAGCTTTCATGCTTGGGGTCGCCAGATGTCAAGAGTTTAAAATCCCCTATCAGAGCTACTCTCTTAAAGGAAAATTTTGCCTTGTGTTTTACTTGATCTTTGCATCCTGGTTACCATTTATACATGCTGTTTTATATCTATGATCATATAAAAAAAAATCAGGAAACCAGATGAGGTAAATCAAACCATGTGCATAAGTTGACACTTGATTTGTGCTTTAAGGTTAAAAGTGCAAGAATTCTGATGAAATATCTCAAATGACTACAATCACGATCAGCAACAGTGACAAAACTTTAAGCAAAATAATTACGATAATCAGTTTTTTATGACTTGACTAAAACTAGACAAAAATTCTCAGACTTGACTTCAAAACGTGAAAAAAAAAAAAAAAAAAAGGCCGGTTGAATAAAATACGACAAAAGCAGAAAAAGGACACTTGCCACAGCAGTAAGACGATAAAATAAATAAAATACGATAAAAAAAATGTGTATGCTATTCTGTGCAGGTAAATGTGTAGGTATGAGTGGGTGTGTAAGACAGAAAAGGTGTGTCAAAAATGCTCAAACGTACACTTACCAGCTGCAGCACGTCCTCGTCCTTTGGCATGATGGAGAGCTCCAGTACACTCTCACTACATGGAGAAGACAAAGAGACCCAGACAGCATGAGATTCAATAGGAGTATCTACTGTTTATAGGATGTAGTGAATATGGAAACAAATTCTCCTTTAAAAGTTGTGATTTGGGTTGAGTACACAGACAACCTTTACACTGGGTCAGTAGTAACCTTTTTAAGTAATGCACATAATAATCATCCAGCAAACTTCCCCAAGCAAACACTGCCTGAGGTCATCCTGTTACGTAAAACACATTCCACATGAACAGCACTCATGTGAAAACGTTTAGTTGCGTTCTGCTCCTTTAAATTTGAACCAAAACAATGTTACAGATCAAGACATCTTGATTCCAAGGTTAGTCTGGATGGCTGTAGAAGACCTCGTTTGAATCAGCTCATGCTACAAAGTGGAATAATCTTTTGAATAAGAGTTTTTTGACTTCAGAAGCTCACCTGTGCTGAATCAGTGCAATGACCTGTGAGTATGTCTTCCCCAGCACACTCTCTCCATTCACTTTAACCAGTCTGTCTCCTGCAGACACACACACACACAAAAATAACACACTTACTTGACAAACATTTAGAACCGGGTTCCCAAGCTTTTTTTGTCTAATGTACACAAAATAAAACTCAAGTTACACTTATAAACCAGAAATGTGTTCCTATAACTGATGTAATAATGGAAGTCATTTTGCAGAAACATTAATATTATTATAAGTCTCTAATTATAAATGGAAGTCAATACTACTCACAAATTAGCATATTCATTACTGTTTAAACATTTGGGTCAGTAAGATTTTTTTTTAATAAAAATGAATCCTTATTAAACAAGAATGCAGTTAATTGAAAGTTATTAATGTTCATATATTATTACAAAAACTGTTTTTTAATACAGTTTTTAACATATAAATGAAAATAATAATACCAAAAAAAAAAAAAAATCATAAATTGCAATTCAATAGTTTTGGATCAGTATGATTTGTAATGTTTTTTTAAAGATGATTCTCCTGCTTATCAAGGATGAATTTATTTGATCAGAGATACAGAAAAATTGCAATTTAAATTTTTTATATATACTATTATTATTATATATATATAATAATGGTTTGTAATATACTTTAAAATATAATATTACAGTTACATGTATTTTTTTCATTTATTAGAAGTCTTCACAATTAACATTCTTTACATAGTGGGAGAGAGCGAGCATGTGCATTCTGTTCAAATAATAAAGATTAAATCGACTCATTCCATGTGTTCACTCTGTTTTCCTTAGATCTCTGCTGTGTTTTGGTTCATTTCAGGGTTACATTATCAGATCATCTCAGCCAGCGGCAGTTTGTCAGAGGAGTCAGTGAAGGCTGCGACTCCTATCCAGTCATAACCAATCATATTAAAATACATTCATGATCTGTTGCACCAGGTTCCTAAGAAAACTCAGAGTATTTCCGCAGAACTGGATCACTTATCATAGTTCAACACGTCACCTTGCATATTTGTTTATGAAATATTTTGGCTCTCAGCTCCACGTAACAAATTTTATACATTCCATTGACTTTGCATCAAGATGTTCGCATAAAATATAAAAAAGTCTGTCATATTCTTATTCAATGTGGCTTAAATTAAAAGATCATGTGTGTATGGTAGCATAGTTACTAGCAACAAAATATGGTAAACATCCTGTAATCCTATATGGTTTAGTACGGTTTAAGAAAAGGAAGTAAGAACATGCACTCATTGAATTCAAGCACCTTTTCCCGACCAGGAAGCAGCCTTGTGTATAGTGAGAGATAATGAGTCATCTTCTGTCAAGCTGAAAGTGTAGTGTGTAAATAACAAACCACAATTCACGAGCAAAATATTCCATAATAGATCCTGGTTTTTATCAGTTTTCTCTCCCTGGTTCAAGTTTATTCTGTTCATAGATATCATCAGGAATAAGACTCTGTATGCAGTGAGAGCACAGTGGACCATCCATGGCAGTCAGGTGACATGACTAGTCACAGGAAGCAGGACATTACCTGCACTTTAAATATGTCTTAGTACAGAGACACATTTTCTGCAAATCTGTCTCTGAGTAAGCATGTCATAACAAGAGATCACATATGTATTCACATGAGTGCTCTGGTCCGGGTGTAATATTGTTTTAGCATGAACATATCTACACACATTTTCTTCAGATTTTGGGATTTGCATGACGTTTATCAACAACAGTAAATACAGAGATGGATATTTACTGCATTACAATTATTTATCATTGCAGTGAGTCCATCTGTGAACACCACCAAGCCGTAGATTTATATAACAGCAGCGGCTCTGGGCATGTGACCAAAAATGCTAAACCTATTAGATGGCCAGTTTTCTTTGAAGTGTGATGGAAATCCTTCCCTCACACTAATGTTTGTATCGGTCTGGACAGAAAAAACTCTTTTACCTGTACACAAGCCGGCCTGGTGGGCGGGGCCTTTGTCCCTCACATTCTTAACGAAGATGGTTGTCCATGGGCTCCAGACAACTCCCATGGAGCCCTGCATGAAACACACACACACACACACACACACACACACAAAACAATATACGTCATAGTTAGTACAGAATGCAAATACAGTGGGGAAAATCTGGGATTCAAAAATCCAATTTAACCTTGCATGTAATAAAGTTTTCTAGATTTTTTAAAATGATATATGAAATATTTTATGTTCCTCTTCTATATATATACACACATACATACATACATACATACATATATATGATTTTATTCATCAGACAAACATATAAAAAAACATAAAGATCATCAGGTTCTACAAACTTGTGCAGCTTTCATTAAAGCATACATGATGGAATATTATATAATAAGAAAGTCTTGACATTCATGTTAATATTTCATCATGCTGCTTATATCATTTGCAAATGGAAAAAAATAATCTGTATTAAATTAGAAAAAATTCTGAATTAAATCGTTTCACTAGTGGACTTTTGGACCTCAATGTACAGAGACACACACATTCACAGTTGTTTGGGCTGGCACTGTGGAATGTGTTTTGCTCATACTGATGCCAGTGTCTCATGATGGCATGATAAGATGAGGACAGATTGTAATAGTCAACAAACAGGCTGAGGTAGTAATGCACAAACTGATCTGGGAACTGTAGAGCTTTGTTTAGATGTGTGGATGTGTGCGATATTCTAGTGCACCTCTGTATCATACTGGATTTAATTGCCTGGGATTTATTAGTATGGAGTTATGAAATAAGACATTAGGGCTCAACAGTAAATTCTCACTTAAGATCTGTACATCTGGATTTACATCTATTTTCATTACAAGTACACTGATATACAGTGAAGAAGTAGAAGTGTAGTTACATACGGCCAAGTATGGGGACCCATTCTCAGAATTTGTGCTCTGCATTTAACCCATCCAAGTGCACACACACAGTAATGAACACACACACACATACACCCGGAGAGCACTGGTCATTCACTCCCCCTACCAACAATCCCTGCCAGACCTGAGACTCGAACCCACAACCTTCAGGTTACAAATCTGACTCTCTTTTAATTAGGCCACGACTGCCCCAAAAATCATTATTCAACTGGGGCAATATCTTTTTTTTTTTTTTATAGATATAAGGAAACATTTTCATATGTCAGAACTTGCAAATTACATGGCATATATCTCATTTCAATCATGTGCCTTCCAGTAATCCTGCTTGGATTGATTTGAATGCAGATGGCCACCTTGAATGTGCATGAACTGAAACTTGCTCTAGGGGGCGCCATGCAACCAACATCAGCTTCCCTGATCAATGACATGCTTATGCTACTAACTCATCTAGGGATCATCAGTCACTGAGAAATAAATGAAAGTCCAGAGGATGATAATATAAGTAAGAAAGAGGAAGAAACAGTGCTCATCAAGTCATAAGATTTTCAGTCAACTCAGATGAGTGATGAAGCGTTTTCAATTAATAAGAAAATTTTCCAAAATTTGCTTTAATGACACTAATTCACATGACGAGAAGATAGAAGAAATATAAAAGATAGACTCACCCTTTCCATTCCCGTTTCTCTTCATCCTAACAGCAAATAATAAGAAAGATAGTTAGATCCTAGCAAAATTACAATATGGTCTTAAACTTAATGATTTAGTAATTTACTAAATACTTCAGGGATGTCATTTTTACTCACCATTATGTCACTTTTAAAAAACTATATTTTATTATTATTCTGCACATGTCATATGGGCCAATTTATTATATTTGAGTCATTTTATTCATTAACATTGAAAAAAGTGGCCAAGAAATTAAGGATCCTTTTGGGATGCTTGAGAAGAAAGGTTTGTAACAATATAATAATAGATAAATTATACCTATTATGTCTATGGTGCACAACATGAACCAGAAGTCAATCGTTACAAAAACAGGAAATAACTTTTCATTATTATTATTATTTTAGGTCTCAATAAATGGGTTTGATCTCCATGATGGATGGCAGTGATATCAGCACTGACTCTGTCCCAGCAATAGAGGTCAGCACTGAGAAAAATGGAGAACTTTAGCAATGAATGTGCATCTAAACACACCTCTGCAAGAACAACATTCATTTTTCCATCTCTGCAGGAAATGACATAGTCTTTATAATATTCACTCTGCATCTTTATTTACAACAGACACATGTGTTTAGATAACACATGCGCAGCTTTCACAAAATAACCAGACTGCAAACCAGAGGCTCAAATCACACACACGCAACGCTGATCAGGCAGTTTAATGTGGGCAGCCCAGTGTTTAGTCTGCGCTGACTGAGCTCATTCCTAACAGACTCACACAATACTGAGGCTTTGCCGTCCCAGGAGAGAGAAAGACAGACAGAGGGGAAACAGATGGGTAGATTGACGGACAGTGACCACAACTTTTAAGATTTGTATTCAACATCCAACTCACAGATCAAAATGAATGTCCACGTGTGCATTAACATGGAGCTGATGGGGTGACAGATGGAGAGTGCCACACAAGTCATGTGACCACGTGTATGGACCTGAACATACTGTCCCAGCAGCCCTGGTACGGGCCCTGACCAGCCCAGAGCATGTGTGGAACCAGTCAAACACATAATAGGCCCTTTGAGCAAGAAAGCAAACAGCAGCTTCTCAGAGAAGAGATGCCTTATCATAATGGGGCTTTGTTTCTCTTACATCATGTGCAAACACATCTGTAACCCATTCTTAATATATTATGGGAATAAAATACACTGGCAGGATTTATTTATTTTTTGGAAATCTCTTATTCTGACTGAAACTGCATTTATTTGATCAAAAATATGGTAAAATGCTAAGTTAATAACTGTATATATCCATATTGTACATTAAAATAACAAACATATGCCAGAAATGATTAGATATCTCACAGCTTTCTTTATATAAGCCCTTTTTTCTAATTATGATGTGCATTCACAGAACACACTTTCTCTCCTGAACTGCTTCTTTGGGCTTCCTCTTTTTCCTGTTTAGAAAAGGTGCTAAAGGAAAACCGATGCCAGATGTCTGGGTATCTGCGAGGTCAAGTCCTTGGTGGACCAACTATTGCTACTATGGACTAAGCCCTTAAATCAAAAGCCCTAATATCATGAAAATGGCTCTTCATAAAAAAGTGGCCTTGTAGGTTTAATTAGCACAAATGATCTACTCTTTGTAGTTGAGAGACAGGGACAGGGCTGTCCACATTTTGTAGCTCGATCTTGTGATAGCTGGCAGACATCCTCACCTTGAGACTGGTGTGCAGGGCAGACTCTGGCGGGTAAACGATGAAGTGACGGAGAGTGAAGCCAAATCCCTGAGAGTTCTTATAGAGCACCAGTGTACGTGGACCCTGCCAGGACACGCCAAAACCATCTGCTCCACTCCTGACCACCGGCCGAGGGTTCTCACTGGATGAAGAGATCCCATCTCTCCGCCCCTTTGCCCGGGGGAGACACAGAGAGACAACTGTAATTAGACATTCATTCATTCAGTCATTTCATCCAAAACTATTATTCCAATGGGATAACATGTCACAGAGAACACTGAATCGAATGCAAATGAAATGCATCTGTGTTGACGAACACGTCACATTTAAAGTGATAATTGGAGAATGTTCTTGCCAGATAATTGCTAGAAATAACACCTTGTTGTTCTAAATGACCATCCCAACTGTTTTGGATCTGTCAGGGTACTTACGCCACCTGTGCAAACAAGACGTGGACATGTGAGGAAAATTAACTGAAAGGGGAGGGAACGGGAAACATCTCTACACATTGGGGAACCATGATGTCACTTTTGTGATGTCATTTTTGAGATGCCAACATTCTCTGAGGAATTCTCAGAAATGTTTCTTATTAGATTAGTAGGAATAAAGACCAGGGATTGCTAAAAAAAAATAAAAAATAGAATAATAATTAATATATATATATATATATATATATATATATATATATATATATATATATATATATATATATATATATATATATATATCTTTAATCTATATTTTCTTTGCTTTGGTTCTCCAAATAAGTATGTAACCCATCAAGAGTATTGGGCCAAAAAAGGCCACAGGCGTATAGTGCCGTTTTATTTGAAAGGTGACATCATCATTCCCCTCATTTTGCATTAAAATACCTCTTTTCTCTCCAACCTAAAATCAACAACCTCACCAGCCCTGTGGTTTCACTATAACAGGAAGTATCTAGTGAGGGCAAGAAGTTCCCCAAGAATGGTGCCAGTCGCCATATACATAAACAAGTTTTTATTTTTTTTTATTTTTGCCAACTAATTTTATATAAAGCAAACATTTAGTTCTCAAATGTCTCCACTTCACCCCGTTTCTCCTCACATCTCTCTGAACTCAGCAGAAGTCATACTCTGTAATCCAGCGGTCCTGACTCTGACCGCAGCCTCACCCCCTCTCTGCTTCTCACTCTATTTCTGTCTCACACGCTGTTTTCATTTGGCTGTGCTTATGTCTGAACCTTCTTTCTTGCGCTTGCAATCCTACCAACTTGCACGCATGATCACACACATATAGACAAATGCTTCTTTTTAAACCGCCTTGCATGTCATGTGGAATGATGTAATATGTTTTATTTAATTTCCCATTCTTCTGTTAAAGGGATAGTTCACCTAAAAATGGTCACTCTGCCTCTCTTGTCTGGAAGAAAGTTATACAGGTTTTGGAACAACATTTTATTGGGTGAATTATCCCAGTATTTTGGATTAGAAAACAGATTAAAGATATATATTTTTTTAAATCTGTGGAATGTATCTGAACACCCCATATTAAACCGAGCTGAGATTTCTTATCGGAGGCTGAAAAAAAGCTAAAATATTTAAGAAACACAAAAGGTTTTAAGGGTTTCTTAAAATAAGATACTTCCTGAGAAGCTAATTTGCATAGATATTGCAAAGATATTAGGGCTCGTTTTGAGAGAATGTATTTGAATTGAAATTCTTGTCTTTCTCCACTTAAGTTCTGCAGAGTTCATGCGCGCGTGGGCCTGCTCAATGGATTACACAGACAAATAAAAGTAAAACGCATAATAAGACTGTGTAAGTGACAGGACAAATGTACTGGCCATGTGTGAATTCCTTAACATTTACCGTTAAGCCAGGACATGTTCAGGCAGAGATGGACAGGCTAGCTTTAGAAAGAGATAGAGAGGGAGAGCTCAGTCAACAGGCTCCAACATGCATGTTTCCACCACAAGGCTCCTCCTGGCACTGAGAATACCAAACCCTGTTATTACCCACCAAAAACACATGTTAGTCTCCTTATGGTCCAGCAATGTCCATCCATTTAAAGCATTAAACTTTTCCTTCCGTTCTGTTCATCTATGTTTTCTCCATCACTACTATTTGAATGGATTGTAAACGTGACTCTCCAAGGAAACCAAGCACTAAGCTCAAACAAGTCATCTGTTTGACATCAGAGAGAGAGACCTCATCCAATGATCTCCAAGAACTCTTAGTACATTCCCATTAGGTCACCAAGCTTTGGAGAAATTTGCTGAAATGCAGCAAGCCAGAAGATGTCCAAAGAACTAATGGTACACAACAATATCACATCTTATATAGAGAGAGAGAGTCTCAGTTTCCAGCAAAAAAAAAAAAAAAAAAGGGTGAACATGGACATGAGAAGCAAAACTATTGAAAATATTATTGAAATTTCTTTTCAGAGAATGCATCTTGAATAATTTATTTTCATGCACCACAGTTATTTGTTTTCTTTCATTATGCTTAAAAAAAAATATTTCATAGATTTATGCTGAAACACAGTATGCAAAAATGTTTCTCCCATTTAAAATAAATTAAATAAAAATAAAAAAAACATTTCTTCAAGTAATTTTTTTTTCTTTCCGAAAAACAATAAAAATATTGTGATTTAATTTTTTTTTTCATATATACGTTTGTCTGGCAAACACTAGAAATACAGCCTGATAATTTCTGCGGAACCACCAAAATTCATTCAGCCCAACAGTTGGGTTGATGACATAGTTTATGACCAGCTGATGATGGGTTAACACACATTTTTCTTTGGGGTTGACATGTTTCTAGTGTTGATCCAGAGTAATTTGGTCATAAATCAGGGAAAGAATTGGAAACTAAACATGGACATTGACTTATGAATCTACTGTATATAGCTTAATGCCCTCAAAATACCTCATTTGATGAGTGTTTTATTAAGCTGGCAGGCTATGCTTATGCACACATGTTCACAAACAGTCGCCAGAAACAATACAGTCCAAACAGAGTATGTGATCCTGCTGAAAAGTTGAGCGTAATTAATGTTGAGTGTTTAATCCCTGACACCCTTCACTATGACTGCAACACACACATAACTGAGAAGAGGTGTGTGTATGTGTGTGTATAAACCTGTATGTCAGCTCTTTCAGTTCCGCTGAAGCTCCGTTAAACAGGGTTTTCCACCTTTACAGCATTGTTTGAATTAAGAAGTAAAAAAAAAATAAACAGAACTGTAGGGAACATAAATGAATATACTTGTATCAAGTACGACTGACTTCAATACCAACATCTTTATAATTTTAAATAGACATTGCTTTCACTCTACATAATTGTCAGCATGATGACCATATAGCCTAATGCACTGAATGGATGTCTTGGACCACTGTGTCATTTACCATGAGCATTAACCTTTAGTTATTTTAGTAATATTTATAGTTTTATAGCCTTACAGTTTTTATGATTTGGGGGGTGGGGATCAGTTTTAGCATTTCAGCTTAAACTTACTTCAACTTCAATCTATTTCCATCAGTTGCCAAGGCAATGAATAGTTTCAGAAAATAGCAGCTTTACTGTAGGTTTTTGATATTACTGTTTAAAATAAGCTAATTTTACATTATTGGAGTGGCATGGTATAGTGGTAAAAGATATGAATTGGTGACTGAAAGGTTGTAGGTTCAAACGTGAACATGAGCTTTCACTATTGTGCCCTCAAGCAAGTAATCTAAACCCAGGCTGATCTGGCACATTGTCACTAATGTCACTTTGGGTCATGTCTGCTGATTGACTGCTTACTTATTAAGGGCCCAAGCAGCGAATCTATTTGAACGGACATTCTTATTATTCAGTCTATTTAGTTCAATGTAGCCAAATTTTACCAATAGCGGTGTCTATAACAGAAAAATGCTTATAGCTCTGCGACTGTTCGATCGAGGATTTAAAATTTAGTTTGGTGTTCCTTTTCTGCAAATTCGAACAGATTCGAACTAAAATATCATAATTTTCTTAAATCGAACAACAAAAATTGGCAGCCAACGGCCAATCAAAATCCAGAATTCAATTTTTTCAATTGCAAATGGTTAATCATTATGAAATTTGGTACACGTGTGCAGAGAGCCTTAACAAGGCTATGTACCAAATTGTAAGACTACTAGCCACAAGTTGGTACTATAATTGGTATGTTCACACAAATGATAACAAACATATAATTAAAATTCCTGCGTGCCATTTTGAATAAAAAACCTATTTTATTATTTGTCCCCAGTCGTTGGTTTGATTCACATATAATATGGTGTGTAGAGTCCATCCTGACAAAATGTTCTGTAACCATACAGTGCACCTCCAGCACTTGTGTATCTTAACACAGCCTTGCTAAAGGACACCACATGGAAACCTTCTGTCAGCCTAATAACCCAACAACATCACTGAAACAACATGGCTTCTTGCCTTCATTGGCCGATCATGAGTCTGTCATTCTAGAGACATTTTCCTTTTCTGTGATGGGAAAAAAAAATGGAAGGGTTCACTTCTAAATGGATTATGATGGTTGTACAAACATGGTGTGGTGCACAATATGCTTTTTTAGGAGAGCATGGAGCAGTTAACCCAACTGAAGGAGTAGTCATAGTTGAAAGTGGTTGGGTTTGGTTTGGGTTAGAGTCTGATATGAGCATGTGTCTGGCCGACAGCTGTCTGCATGTAAAATTTTGAAGAATATGCCATCCCTTTCCACACTATTCCATCCTGACATGGGAATAGGTCTTACGCATATCTTAAAGTGTGTGATCACATGACAGTACAATCACGGACACAAACAGACTCTTATATACACAACAGACCTAGACATTCCCTAACTATATCAAGCACAGGGCTTTTATAACCCCTTATCTGCTACCTTTACTTTCTAATTAGTGTTTCTGACCTCCCACAACTATCTCTCAGAAAAGTCTCAGATAAGATGTAAATGCATGAAAGGCACAGTCGCCGACATTAAATATTTGTTCCACAAATTGACCTTTTACCTTTATGAGGCCGTTTTTCCCAAAACTTTTAAAGACAAACACAATACAAATACTTAATATTTATGAAACACTTAATATAACATAAAATATTATAATATATACAATTAATTTAATATAAACACTTTAATAACCATACTAAATTTAATAAGAAAGGAATTTAATATAATGAAATATCAAATGTAAATATGTATATAAACCTTAACAGTATCATGTAATTATAATTCTTTTTTTTTTCCATTTTGGGCTTTTATATATTTTTTTATATTTTGCGCATTTTTGAGACTTTCAGTGGCATTTTTGCTCAAGACCCAGTTCCATTTCTACCCTTAGTAGGATAAATATAAAAGTCTTTCAAAAGCATTTTAACATGTAGACTAGGCTATACATTATGTCTCTCTTTTCCTCCATACACACACACACACACACACACACACACACACGTATATAGAAACAGCTTACCCTGCAGGTCTGTGAGGGTCTCGGTAGTGCTCTGCCAGCACTGATGCCATTTGTGCTTTCAATAGTGTCATTTTGGAGGTTGAAAGCATTGATTTGTGGTGCATCCCCGTGTAAAACTGCCACCCAGATACAGCAAGGTTCTGGAGAGCTGCAGTCTACCCCTACCACATCCTGAAAACACCACTCCTTACCCCCTACACGTGGGCACACAGCAGGCATCGCCAACGGCACCTGACCCACTGACCACATCACACATCAACACGCACGGGAGTGTGCAAGGGCTCACAAAAGGACGAGTCGCAATCACAGGGGGAAAAAAATAAGAATCTGACAACCAGAAATAGGAAAAAGTTCAGATCTACAAGTCAACTTAAAGATGTGCCCCGTTCTCTCCCAAAGAGAGGAGAAATTCCAGATGTGGTTTCTGTTGAACATGCCCAAATCTCCTCATATTTCGTTAATCCATGCTGGTGAAATGTTTTCAAGGATTCCAGAGTTTAACTGATAGTTCCATATCACACCGGTGAACTCTGCACCTCCCATGCTCACGCACACACACCCAGATAAGTGTTACGACCACAGAGGCATATCCAGAGATGAGAGTGATCCGGGATGTAGCCACATACCCCTGTCTGGCAGACCCAGAAATGTGTGTGTGTGTGTGTGTGTGGCGAGCACGTGGCAGTGCTAGCAAGAAGTAGATCCAGGGCAGCCGGCTGCAGGATGGAAAAAAATACATTTAATCCAAGTTTTTTTATGCATCAGTTTTCCTTCTCTTACTTTTGTCTTTCTCAGTCTTTTTTTTCATCTATTCTTTAACTTTCTAAACCATTCAGCTCCCTCTCTGTCTCTCTCTACTCTGTCATCTCCTGACGAACTCTAAACTGTTTGCGCTCCTGCTTTTCTTTTGCTTGCTGTTTCCTTCTCTCTCTCTCTCTCTCTCTCTCTCTCATTCATTCAGGTATCTTTGTGTTTATCACTCTTTCCTATCTGTATCTGCTTGCTGCTCACTATTCTTTACTCCACATGCAATATCTCATATTTCTAATGACCCACAAAATAAAAATAAGTGTTTTGTTGCTTTTTGTCCATGTCTGTTAGCTTTGAGGTCATGTTCAAGTCAGTTTTCAAGCCAGTCTTTTCTTCCGGAACACTCACTATTAATCCTGATGACTCATCCTGCACTGCACAGAATTCCATCCAATCAGACGCTCTTTAGAATGGGAATGCTCAAGCCTCTAATAATAAAAACTACAACTCATTTTAAGCAAATTTTTCATTTTTCATTTGTCAAGTCATTTTTGTTGTTGTTGTTGTTTCAGATTGCATATTTAAAATGGTCACCAAGTTTAAATGAAATCAGCCAGAAATGACTGCAAAGCTTATATCTAATGGTTAAAAAAATCCCTTCAATATGTAACTAAACTTACTCAAACCCAAAACTGTAAACTCCGCTTTCTTTTTGCCATCTCTATCCCTCTGGCTCCTTCTCTTTCTTTATCACTGTCATCTCTTCAGTCTGTTTTGCCTTTTGCCCCTTGGAGCTCTCCGATTTCTGTATTATCTAATCTTTCCATTTCATTTTCATCTTTTTCACTCAATCTTTTGTTCCATCAAGAAAAAGATATGAAAAAATCTAAAACCATCAGACAGTACAAACAAAATGTCCATGTAGTCCATGCTGTAGCCTTGCTGAAACCTGCCGGAGCCCCCAGCGGCTCTGAAAGACCACTCTACTGAGTGCAAAACAGGAATCAACAGAGCAATGTAAAACCCCCCGCTCTTTAAAAGTCCCTTCAGAGAAAGAGCAAAATAATGGCTCCCCTAGCAAACACAATGAGCCCAAAAAAAAAGTGTACAAAAAAATTGAAAAACTGCACAAATAGAGGATTGACCACAATGAGAGAAAAACCCCAGAACCCAGACAAAAACAGAGGGTGCCAGACACCTCACTGCAGCTGCTCTCTAAGGCTGGACTAAAACAGCTGCTATAAAACAACAGACATACACACAATCACACCACGACACGCACAGTAACATATCATTTATCAGGTCACATACTGACACTAACACACACACATCCATTGAAAATCTCACCCAACAGGCAGGTCTCTGGTGTGTGTCAGAGGAGAAGGCAGCAGGCCATTAATGAGACATTTCCCTCTAATTCAACTGCACAAAACACACACACCTGAGATCCGTTACAAATGAGGATGGACTGGTTTCACTTAACGCACTGTTAGACGTGTACCTGCATGACAACATACAGCCAGAACATGTACACAATACATGAAACACAACACATCAGGCCAGGTTAAAGTGTCATGAATAGACTGAACAATAAGTGACTTCCAATCACATAAATGCCATACAATATATGCCTAAACACACAAAAGATGCTTATGACATTAAATATCCTCGTGTTATTATGAAAGCATGCATAGAAAGTAGAGATGCACCGATTGCAATTTTCTTGGCCGATTCTGATTTCCGATTTTTTTTTGTCAGTGTGATCTGCCGATACCTATTTTTTTTAAGACCTATAATTGCAGCATAAACAAAAAAAAATCTACTTTTCTTCACTGCAAAGTATTATTTATTTTATTTTATAAAACAAAATACATGTAAAATGTGACAAACGTAAAAAAAATGTAACAACCGCAACAAATAAATCCTTTCAGGTTAATTAATTTTTTATTTAGGTAAGAAATACTACTGAAAGTAATCAAATGTAAATTTTTATCAAATTTAATTTCTGTAGTCTTCACAGTAAAATGTGACATTATTGCCTGTGCCGTTGCTAACTAAATGAATTGGCTCGAAATCGGAAAAAAGTGTGACTCATCGGCCAGTGTTGTGCCGAATTCTGTACCCCAATCCTAACCCCTCCCCCACACCTACTCCTAAACCTACCAATACTAGAGGGTGCATAATCTGGCAGGATGCAGGATTCAGCACAACACCTGTCACCGATCCGGGCCGATGAGAAAATCAACAGATTCTAATCCGTGGCTGATCAATCGGTGGATCTCTAATAGAAAGCTTTAATTGAGCAAACACACTTTATCGTAACAAACAAAAAACATTCTCTTTATTTATTTCTTCTCTTTCTAGCTTGTACTTATTTGAACAATGTCTAAAACTTGGTATTACAGCACTTCCTGTGTCTGTTTCCTCTTTACGAAAAATGCTTGAGGCGTGTTGGGGATGAAGACACATAATCTCTAGTAATTAAATATGAGTGTCAAGACTTCCTGCAGTCTAATCTGAAGCACATCCTCCTATTCCTTACCCCTGTATAAACTAAACAGAACAATAACAATAAGAAGAAAAAAAAAAAAAAAGAAAAAAAAAGGAGAGAGAGCACGAGAGATAGAGAGAGATATCTCACTTTCAGATTTGCCAAGACACAAAGGCTGCATTTAAAGTCAGTATGAACTTACTTCCATTAATTTTCCCCCCCATAAGAGCTTTTTTGAACTATGCAATCCACATAAAATAAAAGGTCAGCAATTCCAGAGGAACATTTTTATTGCTCTGAGGGTTGGTCTTTTTAAAGCCCAGAAGACAAAAAAAATCTCTTAACCCTCTGGTGGTCTTCAGTTATTTTAGACAGATTTTGTTTTGTTTTAGTTATTTAGTTTTTACTTCATCAAAATGCTACAAAACTAGATTACTTTTCCTGCACTTGCTATTTAAATACACAGACAAAAATAATATAAAAATTATACTTAAGATACAGTTCCATAGGAAATTAATGGGAAATAATAATAAGTAAAAAAATACAGAGCAACCTTTTTGGGTTCAATCTACAGATGAAGTCGATTTATAAAATTATGTCTAAAAATAACCAACTAGGGAACACACTCTTTTAGTGGTAACATGTTTGGTATGGTATGACATCTGATTTTCTGGCACTAACAAATCTGCCTTCCAAGCACTGGATTTCAAATACATTTTCAAGTTAAAAACTGTATTAACTTATAATAATTTATTTATTTTTTCTTAATAACTGTATTATTTCAAATAGAAATATAAACAAACATACATTCATCAGTGCATTCTCTGAATTCTGAATACTAAACTTGTTTTTAGCCTGTTTTGACCCTGAGGATCACAAGTATGACCCCTAAGTGAGGGATATCTGAGGGATAACATTCCTAAAGAGAAATAAAAACAGAAACAAACCAGACAGTTGACAACACTAGTAGAAGTGTACATTTAATCTCCATTTCATTTCATTTAATAACACCAATAAGCATAACTGATAAATAACGATTTGTACGTTGCTACATTGCAAATCACTCTAATATGTGCGCTTAAAGAGTTAAACCTTTGTCATAATCCATCACCATCTCTTTTAATTAGTGATGATCTACGTCTTAACACAAGTAGAAGCATATAACGTTGGCAGATAAATATCCATTGAAGTCCGATAGCACTAAAACAAATAAACAAAAACACCAATACGGTGGCAACTAATTGAATCCATAAAATGGAAATCTATAGAGTCATTTCTGAGAAATAGCCTATATTGTACATCTTCTCAGCCACTTTATCTATAAAAACAGAGAGCAGTGTAAAGCCCTCATCGAGCAGTGAAAGCTACGTGAGCGGCAGATGTTTGATTTGCACGTGCTCTGATATGAACTAATCCCTTTCATCCTCATACAAACATGGCTGATTCATTCATCAACATATACAGATGGAACAGATACTCTAAACCAGAAGAACTCAGCTCATGGGTCACGGGTCTCTCAACAACAAAAAAATGCTTTATGCAAAAACAACCATATAACACACGGTTATATCTTCATAAAAGTACACACTCACGCTCACTCGTGCACTCTTAAAAAAATGACGTAGTCTGTCCCCTGCTGGTCGCACGCGAATAAACACATGAATACACACTGGAACTACAGTATATGAGAGCTGCAATAACAAGTGCCGAGCAAAGATCAGTTCAAATTGAGTTTCAGCTGTTTAAATGAGGCCTCAGAGAGCATATGGCGATACAGAGACAGGAGATAATAGGAGATCTGTCAACACCATTTGGTCTCAAGAGCATTAGATAGCAGAACACAGTCTAGACGCCACTTTAATCTGACTTTCCTGAGTGTGTGTTTATGTGTGTGCAAGTTTTTGTGTGTGTGAATAAAAAACTACTTTAAGATGGTTAATTTTAGCTGTAATCTGCAAGGCCATAGACTATAGGCTGCAGAATTGAAGTAAAACCAATGGGTTGTAGTGTGATGAAACTACCAACAGATGGCAGCACTAGAGCACAACAGTGTTTGAGAATTTCACAATACATATCGTTTCAAATCAGTTATACATTGTATAAAAAAACACCTGATGGGCAGGCCAGAGGTGAATGCAGCAAGAAAAAAGAAAACCTTTATATAGGGATAGATCAGCCATAAATTAAAATAAAATACTGTTATCACTGAGTCTGACTAACCCTCATGTCAGCTCAAACATGTATAACTTTCTTTCTTCATAAAATATCTAAAAGAATATTAAAGAAGAGATTTTGAAGAATGTAATTAACAGTTTTGGTAATTACTATTGACTTCCACTGAATGGAAAAAAACTAAACACTGACACTGACACAGAAAACTTTCATTACGATACAACTGAATTCAGTTTCCAGTTAATAGTTAATAGCAAATTGTTTGAACATGAAAAATCCTGCAAAATGCTCATTTTCTTCAAACTCATGAAATAGTCACTAGTAGGTTATGTCTAAAGCTCACTTGAATTTGTTCAAGGTCACCAGATATGGCATTATGGTTTCCTTGGAAGGAAGTCTGAAACCAGTTCATTGTAAAAGTTTTGGCAGAAAGGCAGCTGCTTTAGGTTTATGACACAGCCAGAAAGAAACTCGAGATTCACACAAGGTATATTTATCAAGTATAAGACTGTCCAGTATCTGCACAACTGGTATGCATGTGTATGGCTGGACCTGAATTATGTACATCTTTTGATGTACAGTCGAAAGGGGGTGTGAGGCCCATCACACCTGTTCTACATGAAGACCAGAGAGATTAGAGCAGCAACTGAACACAGAGCAGATGTGCAGACGTGAACACACACACACACACACACACACACACACCCCACTACCACTCAAAGGTTTGGGGTAAACACGATTGTTATTCTTTTATTAAAAAAAATTACTTTTATTCAGCAAGGATGCATTAAATGTTCAAAAAGTGTCAGTAAAGGCATTTAGAATGTTAGAGTTCTTTTGAACTTTGTATTCATCATAGAACCCTAAACACAAAGAAATAGCCTAAATGTTTCTTAAGCAGCAAATCAGCATATTAGAATTATTTCTGAAGGATTATGTGACACTGAAGACTGGAGTAATTATGCTGACAATGTAGTCTTGTTGAGCCTAAGAGATTTCTTTAAAAACTTTTTAAAAATCATTCCAAAATTTTCTACAGTATTATATATTCATACAAGTGGAAATGCAACTTCTATACATCAATAAAAAAATTCACAAATGTTTGCAACAGTATACTACTTAATACAACTAAGGAACATAACCTGAAGTGTGGAGCTTTAGAGGGGGCTGAATGGGTTGAGATGTGTTGTGTATGTGTCAGATACCTGAAGACATTCTCCTCACCAGCAGTCAGCTCAACACTGACCCCTTTTAAGTCAACTGTGAAATTGTTCTGCCCTAAAAATACATCCTCCGTGGCTCTGAAGGTTAACGTCTCTGTGATGGTGTGTTTTAGTGTGTGTGGTTTACCTTCTGCATTGCTGAATTCCACATCAGTGCAGCTGCTTTAACAGCCACACCCCACCACCGCGGCGATCAATGTTTCCACAGTCCAGTGGGTTATGGGGAGCTAATCATCTTAAACTGGATGTTCCTGTAACCACAACCTAATGATTTATCAATGGGGTGGAGTTTGTGTTCTTGTTTATTAAAACAATATCTAGATAGATTTCCGTGTCGGAGTGTTATGATTCATAACTCATGAATTAGATTCTCGGACACTTTTTTCTTAATGCTGAGATCATTCATCTTTACTCATTTGTGTTTGACTGCATCTGATCAAGCGTACCAGTACCAGAGTCAGTGTGATTTGTGTGTGATTTTACAGATAATCAAGCAAATGTAACAAATTTTTTTTATTTATTAATTGCTCATACTAATTTCCCCTATTTTTAATTTTACATTACCCTTGCCTTCATAAAAAAAAAACTAAAAATAAAAATAAAATCAAAGTTACCCACTTAAAATTATTAAAAACACTAACAATTTCATAGTACAATATATGAATGAAACTAATTATAGCCTTGCCATGTCAGACAAAATTAAGTGCATCCCTATTTAAAGACAACTGGCCTTTAAGTAGACAACAGTTTGTAGAAAAGCTTTGGGCAGCTTGCTTGATCATGTGTAATGATGGTATTTATTTTTATGCCGCTATTTCTGAGTGTTTCAGCATGAACGCTTCATTAAACGTTAGTAAACGTTACTTATTATCATAAGATTTGCATAGGTTTCTATAGGAATTTTTATATAGTGATCAGTGCCCAACACCCACTAAGATATTTTGCAATAAAATACACTCAAATATTGAATATATATGAAAGCCGTGTTTATATTGAAGACAAAATAATAAATAAATAAATTAATTAATTAAAAACAAAAAATTCTCATTAAGAGATCTCTGAGATATTCCCTATTAAAGGGTTAACCAATTTTGTAAAAGTAACACCAATATGAAGTTCACTCTCTTTCCAATTGACTTCTCTTTCGTCATCTCCTGTTCTCAATTACGCTGTGAGTCTCTCTGGCTGGTGGAGAGCTGCAGAGAGAGGGGCTTGTTGTGGTCAGAAGAGGCCCAGCACCCTCCCTCACAGGACTGACTCTCTGCATCTGCTGGGCCCCTTCAGTTCACTCAACCCCTGTGTAATTAGCAGATGTAAATTATAATGTTGGACTGCAAGGATGACGTGTTTCTTCCATCTGTCTGTGTGTGTGTGTGTGTGTGTGTGTGTGTGTGGGTTCCCATCTGTAGAACTGTAGTGTGGACCTCAGCAGTTGAGACTCATACCTCCACTGGGATGAAAGTAATGAGGAGAGGAGAGGAGAGGAGAGACTTTGATAGCCTTACATAAGATGATTAAGATGTGACTCGAGTGGTCAACCAACCCTGTAAGCACACCTTTGCAATATAATCACCACTGGCTAGCAATTTATTTATTTATTTTTAAATCATCAGACTATATATTTATATATATTAGGGGTGTAACGGTTCACAAAATTCACGGTTCGGTTCGATACGATACACTGATGTCACGGTTCGGTTCGGTTCGGTTCGATACGTTTTAGATACAGCAAAATGTAAAAACATCTCAACTTTTCAGAATGCCGCAAGCGCACCGCGGGTCATGTGACAAGAACCAACCAATCAGCTTCATCCTTTCCCGTAACAACGTTGAGAGCTCAGCCAAGATGAAGGAACAGCTGATCGTAGTTGTATATGGATTGCAATTTTGAAATAAATTTAGTAGCAGAGCTACTGCAAGCGATTTTTAGAGCTGCAAATCCATTTATCCTTCGCTGAAATTTCCGCGTCTCATGGAGAGAGCACGTCATTGTTGCTTAGCAAAGACAGACGCCTCATGAGCGCTTCTGCCCGAGCGCTTTGGAAAGGAGGAGAACGACATACCGTTGTTTTTTTATCCACCGCTCTCTTGCCATCACCATTATAAAGGGAATCCAAAGTGCACCCAAACACCAGACCTGTTGGTTATTGGGGGATCTTCTCATTTCTAGTCTGTTAAACGCATTGGCTATTTTGCAACGAGCCTTCAGCGCGTACTGAGTGAGCGAGCGCCTGCTGAGTAGCCTAACATAAACATATAAGATGGTGTTTTTTTCTTCTTCGGGGGTGTCAGGGGCGTTGCCTGTTACGTTGTTTGGGTTATTGGGCTACCTTGTTGAACGCATATCATTATATTTCTATCTCTCTCTTTTTTTTTTTTTTTTCCAAATATAATTAATTACTCCAACGAACCGTTCGGTATACATAATGCGTACCGCGTACCGAACCGAAAGCGTCGTACCGAACGGTTCAATACGAATACGCGTATCGTTACACCCCTAATATATATATATATATATATATATATATATATATATATATATATATATATATATATATATATATATATATATATATATATTTGATTACACAAAAGCTTATATTTGTAAGATGGTAAATAACTTCTCAAATCTTAGCTTCTTAATCAGTCAATCAAGCATTATATTGTGATATTATTATAATTTAGTGCTATTTAATGATAGAACTTTAGTGATTAGAATTAAAACTTGTATGAATGCATATTTAATATTTTAGGTGAGATTAGGACTTGTGGTGGTGCTTAAAGGGTTAGTTCACCCAAAAATGAAATTGATGTCATTAATGACTCATCCTCATGTCGTTCCAAACCCATAAGACCTCCGTTCATCTTCAGAACACAGTTTAAGATATTTTAGATTTAGTCTGAGGCCCCGTCCACATGGAGATGCGTTTCTGTGAATACGCACACATTTTTTATCGGATAGGCGTTTCGTCCACACGGATCCGGCGTTTTCGCAAGGTGAAACCGCTATTTTTTGAAACCGGGTCCCAAAGTGCCCAAAATGCCGTCTTTGCGTTTTCGTCTGGACAGGTAATCCGTATATTTTCTGAAACGATGACGTCATCAGCCCACGTCTCCCCCCTAGTCAGACACCTCTACGTCACGTAACAGCAACAAAAACATGAACAAACACTGAACGATTGTCTTTTTATTAACTTACATTAACACTGATTAATAAATGTATTGTTTCATGTGCGTTTGTGTATCACGCGCAAGGTTTATGAGCATAGTCCAAGTCTTCTTCTCTGTTTTTAGTGTATCTCTGTGGCAGAATTACAGCGCCACATACTGGTCTGGCATGTATACTACATCATTTTGTGGTTTCGTGTGGACGCGGATATTTCTTGAGACGAGGAAAAAAAAGATCGGATTGGGGTAAGCTCCGTCTCCGTGTGGACGGGGCCTGAGAGTTCTCAGTCCCTCCATTGAAACTGTGTGAACGGTATACTGTCCAGAAAGGTAAGAAAAACAAATTATGTTGCTACTACTAATTTTAATAATATACCAACAATATAAAACACACTAAGGATTGATTAGCTGCTGGGTTCATGAATATTAATCATGTTGTGATTAATTGTAGTAGCTGTGATTGTAATTCCATTAATCTTCTGCATATACAGTTTTGGAGAAAAAAAAAAAACCTTTAGGTGTACTGGATGTTTTCATGTGTTATGTTCCCAATAAAGTATTCAGCCAACTGGCAGGTAGTTTTATTCACTTGCCAATGTGCATTTTCTCACATTAGCAACTCGCCCAAGTGTTAATTCTGGACCCTGAATTGAAATACTAAGCTGGGACTTGGAAATATTCCAATAGTTCCCCCCAAAACCATCCAGACGATGGCACTCAACCATTACAGAAAGCCTCCTGGATCTTCCAGCCCGGCTCTGAGCAGATAACAGCTAATTTGAAACAGATATCAACCTTCCGCGGGTTTTTCAATGATACTGACTGAGCATACTCTCTCAAACACACACATTCACGTAAGGATCATTTTGGTTTTCTGTCCCAATGACACACAGTCTCACATAAACACTTACAAAGCTCCAGACATTGTTACAACCATGCTTCTCACTATCAACTCAGGGTCAATCACATGGAAGAGGGCCCATACTGAACATACTCGTTCAAAAGCTTTTTAAAGAAATTAATACTTTTATTGAGCAAAGATGAATTCCTGCAAATCAGATCATCATCAAATCAGATCAAAATTATATCTGAATGATTTCTAAAGGATCATGAGACACTGAAAGCTGGAGTAATTATGCAGAAAATTCAGTTTTGCATCAGAGGAATAAATTACCTGAACTAAGCTTGCCTTGTCATAAAAAGTAAAATGATCTGACTTACTGACCTTGGCACCCAATCCTGAGGGCCTCTCTATAATATAATTTCCATTATTTATTTATTTATTTTATTATTATTATTATTATCACAGATAAAAAGCAATGTCATTGGCACAAATACATTCTGATATTCTTTGTAGTTTATTCTTTTTCTAAAAACTGCCCACTTAGACCGTCTGACAGATATGTAATGCAATCAACTAATTTTGCTAATATTGTATATGTTTTTTGAATCCACCTTTGCGTCATAATCATACCTATGCTCTATAAACAAAAATATGTGCTAAGTAGGCAGCTCTCTAGGTTGTGGACCTCCTGTGACCTCTCAGCTACACTCCTGTGTTAAAAAAACTGTCAGACCCACACAAGCAGCAGAGAGAGAGAGAGGAGGGATGACTGGAAGGAGAAAGAGGGAGGCAGAGACGTGTATTCATAGATTTCAGCCGAGAGATAACCAAATAAGGCAACAGCTTAAAGAAGCGACTGATCTTGAGAAAGAAAGTAGCTGAAAAGATAGACAGAAGAGACAGAGGGATGGTGGAATGCTAGTGGTGGAAATAACAAACAACAGAGATGATAGGCTGATAAAGAAAGGTCACAAATCGCTGAGATTTGCTAAAGGGGCCATATCACGGAAAGATGACATTTCTTTGGTCTTTAAAAATAAGAGTTTGATGTTGTAGTGCATTGACATATTTTAATGTTCACGAAGCAAAGCTCCTTAACCAGTCCACTCAGTCTTTATAGAAACTAAGCTGCAAAAAATGGGTCATTCAGAAATCATGATGACATTGACGTCACAATCCATGAGCACTTTAACATATGGCCACCCACGTTTGGCCCAGACTGATGAACAACACGTATGTGGAAGTTATCCTGCACTCCTTTTAAAATTAAGTTTAAATAGGGATTTTAAATTGGGATATATTTCCTATTTACGTCCATAAATTAGTTCCACTGCCCAATGCTTGGAACAAGATGTTTAAAGAAACACTACTGTTAACATTGCAGGTCAACAAAGAAGAACAATCTGTGCAGGATAAATGATGCAGTCCGATGCTAACATTTGTCTTTAGAGGTCAGATTATCAAAAGAGAGGCTCACCAAGGCTACATTTATGTGATCAAAAATACAGTAAAAACAGAGTTTAGCAAAATAGTATGTTACAATTTTAGTCAATTGAATGCATTCTTGATTAATAAAACTAGTAATAATAAAAATAAATTCTACTTGAACTCTGACTTCCACTTGAGTTTCCAATTTTGTTCAACTTCAAGTGCTGTATTATTGCATGTTTTCAAGCAGGACACTGGAAAATCTAACCAGGGTTCATTAACATATGTCTTAAAAACAACAAAATTCTAAAAGTCCAAGAAAATGTAGAAAAACATTTCAACTAAATTTTGTACACTATGTTTGTTATTATGCCCTTAATTAAATCCTTTTAAAACTGAAACATGAATTCTGATGGATACCTTTTAAAGAATATGACAGGAGTGGGTAGACGTGAGAAAATGAGATAAATGAGTTGTGTTAGGAGAGTTGTCCTCCCTGCCCTCAGGCTGCTGCTGTGTTACCCTACGCTCGATTTATCTCTTCATCAGCCGCTCCAGCTAGGCAAGTCCCAGGCTCCAATCCCGGCCTGCCTGGACACGTTTCCCTGGGGAAAAACATCTTATCCTTTAGCAGACTCAGAGAGAGGGATGTTTGTTCCTACAGGGCAAGGGTTGCATGTTCACTCATATACAGAATGTGAGCCTGTTAAACTGTTTATTAATTAATGATAAACAAGTTCGCAATCTGTAAAAACCAATTATCTCATAATGTCCAAACACAAAGACATGCCAAAAATAGTGACAGCACATGGACTGTGATTGGGACTAACAGGCCTTGTTCCACCATCTTTCCGGAAGAAAAAAAATGGCACTAGTTATATCTCTGTCGTGAAAAAAAATGTGTTTTTGGACAGATAGTTTATGTAAAGAAATTGTTTTCATTTTGACATTCTTTCATTAACTATGTACATCAAGCATATGCCTGCTGTGGTGCAAGCAAAGAGCACTTGAGTGCCATATTTAAAGAAGAATATCACTGGTTGGACCTAATGAATGAATCAAAAAGCGACACTTAATAAATCTCGTGAACCATCTGAATGAACAAAGTACCTCATTCGTGAATAAACAAAGCAAACTGAGGCACCTTGTTGAAGACCAAGGATTTCCCTACTGACTAAATCAGAGCTCAGTATGTGAATTAATCTATGTGACCACATCTTCTTATTGCGTGAACATTTGGGCGGCATTACGCAAATATTTCCACATAGTGACATAGATATGTGGGGGCGTGTCTGAATGAGCCATTTTAAGGAGTGAGTCTTTGATGAAGAATATCACTGTGAATTTGAGACTTAAGTCTTTGCAACTTTACAGATATATATATTATATTTTTTTTCAATAACTTTTTAACAAATGAATCTGTTTGAACTAATCTGTTAAGTGAATCAGTCCCTTATAAGACAGACTGGTTGCCTTCTACTGATATGACCTACAGAAAGGATTACTGAACAAATCTTATAAGTAAATCTTTTTCAGATTCAAATCACCAGAATGAATAAACTGTGGACAGTGACCTCATGCCCAAAGAGTGATAGCTAAATACATAGTCTGATCTGTCTTCTCTTCCTTCCTCTCTCTCTTCCACACACACCAGCTGTGTACCATCAACAAGCTGATCTGCATTAGCTGCTGTGTTCTGCTGAAAGAGAGAGTCATTGTGTGAATCTCTTCACAGCACAACAGTCCCGTGCCCTGCCCAACTATTCCTTTAATTCTGCTCTCGCCTCCCAGTCTCTCTTTCAGGAGGGCACACAGGAATGTACTTCAGTGGGAAGAGAGGCATTTTCATCATACTTGCAAAAATTGCCCTCTCCCACTCTGTACTGACAGAAATGGAAAGTTTTGGCTTTTGCTCTGTTGTTACAATCAGACATTTTATGGACCGAAATTTTCAAAATTGTAGAAAGCTTAAACACACACACTCACACACACACACACACACACACACACACACACACACATACATATATATATATATATATATATATATATATATATATATATATATATATATATATATATGCACCAAGAAGTGTAAACAAGCTGGTATTCTAGTGGAAACCATGCACTGTAAAATAAAGTTTTATGGAAAAAATGCTACAGTGCATTTTCTGTTATGTAGTAAAATGTTTATTGCATTATTTCAGTGTTGTGTCTTTGTATGTATATTTTTTACATTTCTACAGGCCACTTATGATTAACTTTTTATTTTACTACCAGTAATTTATCACGGAGGTTATAAGTGCTTTTTAAGTCACAAAGCATATTTTGGTACTTTCAAGTATATATGCCATTTTGTAGCCTATTGCCAGAAACAATGTCACTGTATTTTTTTGGGGTGAATTTCTGGCAACTTGTTTTTACAGTGTAGCAAAGCTCATTAGAATATACTAACTGTGATGAATAAAACTTGTAAACTCATGGGTTTATCAGTCAGATGAGCTGCTGATAGAGATGGTTGGTCAGGGTCACAGAGTCACTGTCATGGCTATTCCCATCAAACACAGGTCACTGGATCGACTGCAGGCTACTGAGACAGTCAAATGACTAACAAGAGCACTTCTGGAATGGTTCATCAGGTTCACTTTAGGTTATAGAGAGAGACACAGGGTAGAAGAGAGAGCGAAAAAGAGATCAATAAGCAGCCATTATGTGAGTGCTGTCATCCACTGGGAACAGCGGTGGAGGCCAACGCCCATCTGGGACTCTGCATTCAACATCTAAACCCTACAGCGATCATTCTTCAGATACAGGCCCAATAATAGGCTGCTGCAGTGAATAACAGCATACTGCTCACACATGTTTTATACTGTGCCGCTGCATTTCAATACAGTGAGTCAACGATATCTGAAGGGTGGAGCATTACTGAAGCAGATTCATAACTGTAGCTCAGCACTGTCTTAATGTATGTCACAGGGAGCCACTGTTATGCTATTGATGAGAAATGTTCAATTAATTCAGTTATCAACTGTAAAATTTTGTTTTTGTAAATCAATGGTGTATGTCATGTCGCCCCACCAAGACAATCAAGCTTCTCAGAAAAGAAGCCTCTCTAAATTAGGTTTGTGTCATCATCATGGATCGGTGTACATCAATTCCTGATTCACTGCACAATTTCCTGAACTCACAGAAGCATTGAGCTGATATGAGATGAGAGAGGATCTAAAACACTCCCCTCGGTGTCAGTCTGACCACTTGAAATCCTCATTCTTAATGAACATCCCTCATTATGGTTTTGGGAATCTTCAAGGAGATCCATCAGGCTATCTTTGCATTCCTTTCATCTATTCATCTAACCATCTATCATCTTTCCTTGTCTGTTTTTCCATCTACCCATCCATCCTTCTATTTGCATCAAACCAAAAAAAAAATAAATCATACTAAACCAAAAGTAGTGAATAAAGAATGAAACAAAAAGAGAGAGTTGAGTGTGTAAAGCAGCTCTGGAGGCCTGTGTGTGCGCTAATGAACCTCTACTTTCACACATTCACCCTCTCCTCTCTCATAGACCTAAGCTTTGAGTTTGTAGTTTACTACCTGATGGGACAGTCAGTATACAAGCCAAGACACTGTAGGTCGAGAAGCACAAACCACTCATGTGGTCAGATCTAGGCTGAAGTCTTCTAATGAAGCACCAATCAATGGCTTTTTTAAAGCAGTGGAGAATCTTTGAATGATTAATAGATCATGCAATAAAATTATTAAGTAACAGACTGAAAAAAAATAATGTGTTCATTTGAGTCACTAAATGCAGTCTGCTGATCTCTTTAAATGAAGTGTGTTCTGGTGTTCTCTTCTCTCTCCATCTTTCCTCCCCTCCTCTCTGCCTAACCGCTTCGTGATAATTGAATCAGGGTTCAGTTGGGCATGACTGAGAGAGAGAGCAGCACATTCACTCGTACCACACCCTCTGAGAAAAACAACACCAGGCTATATTTATCAAGTGTATTTGGGTCCTTAATGAGAAATAGCATCTTTCTTTCTAATCTCCCTCCCTGGTCTTTTCTTGTCCTCTGTAAATAACTTCCCTCTGTCTTTCACTGTGTGGGTTGGGGACAGGGGCTAGATTTATGTCATATTCACAGACAGACTCAATTCCTTAAATAAATTACTTAACTGTCACACTCTAAAAGATTATTATTCCACCACCACTGTAAATAATATTAAACCTTTTACATTGTCATGTAAAGGATGCTGAAGTGAGTTTAGGCCTAATAGGTCTATTAACATACAGATTTTTAAAAAGAAAAACTGCTTCACAGAGGTCTATCATATTTTATGATTTCAAATGCTAAAAAGTTGATATACTGATCAAAATCTGGAATGGTTCTCAAACATTAATGAATCGTGTTCTTACTGTGCTTTCTACTGCACATGGAAAGCTTGTACCTCTGATGTGCATTCATTATCAACACATGCCATGCATTCAAATCAGAAACATAACATGGAAGTAGTCTAAACAAAAGAAAAGAATTATACGGTTGACCCGAATAGCTACACATAAATTCAAAATAATTAGACATTATCATTTATTTATAAATGGTAGACAATAAGCTTTTTTTGTTAAAGCAAACCATTAAATTTGAGTGATTCAATTCACAGCATTCACTACAGACTTGCCTTGCTCCCTGAACTCTAAATATAGATTATGGATATATAACATTGTAGTGTCTATATTATAAAACAGCAATGTGTATCATTCATGTTTTCAGGACTAATATCAAACATATTTCCATCTCCATCATAGGGCACAAAGAGCTAGATGAACTACATCTGGGGTTAACTTGAGAAGAACCGACATCAAACATGCACTAAAAATCCTTTTGACACCAAAATGGCCAAAAAAAATCTATTGACCTATTGGCAATTATGTTTACACAAACTTGGAATTTGTCTCATGACAAAAGAAGCTTCCAGATTTGATAATTCAGACATTTTAAGTGTCTAAATAATTTTTGCAAATCAAGATCCCTTTACGTATGTCACTAAA
>NW_020527813.1:0-35769 GCF_003368295.1 Carassius auratus
TTCATTATTTAATACAAAAGCACACATAATGTTTCTACTGTATCTCTGTCACTCACTCTGATATTTAGTTAAGATGAGTTCTGTCTTTCACTGTCTTTAATCAGTTCTGTGAATTACTGTATGCTCATTCTTTATAAAGTAGCAACAATGTCGTTTTTAAAATACAGTACTGTGCAAAAGTCTTATGGAAAAGAAAAAAAAAAAATTTTCACCCCAAAAAAGGGGTTTAAGCCAGTTATTTATATCTTTTGCTGTAGTGTGTCAGTAGAGTAATATCAGTTTGCCATTAATTTTTATAATAATCTAGTGCGATTTTGAATGCACCAGCAGTCTGACAACGGCAAAATGAATGTTTGGAAATGTAAACTGATAATTTCTACCGACACACTACAGCAAAATATATAAATAACTGGCTGAACACCATTCTTTTAAGTGAAAATATTAACGTGCCTAAGACTTTTGCACAGTAGCTAGTGTATGTATAAAGTATGTAATGATTAATGTAATGATTAATGTAATGATTAAATTAAGTATATTTAAATAAGTGTAATTAAAGTATGTGTTCGTTCATATGTGTTAAGGGCTAGATTTTCGCTGGAGGAAACGGCTGTTTGAGCGGTGACAATCGAAAACTTTACAGAAGATGAGAAAGCGACTGCTTCTTCGTGTCCTTTTGTAAACTGTATTTATGACAAAGAACTGCACAGATACAGATATTCTAACAATCTATCGATGAACACACACCTTGTGTCCTCTGTCTCTGTTTGAGCTCGCGCTGCTCCACCATGGTCTGCGGATTGAAGAGCGCGCTGAAAGACGAGGAGGAGACCGGTCTGACGCCGGTTTCATATTTAATTTAAGCAGACTGACTCTGAGGCGATTGGATACTGGTTCCATACCCAACCTTACTTTTAAGAAATATATTTTTTGATAAACGAACCCAACACTGGCTTTGTCCTTGCTGGAGTGTGATGTGATCTGTGTCCTGTGCAGGTGCGATGGATCGCGTACAAACCAATAGGGTGTCGGAATGGTATCCGTTTATACTTCTCATCCAACCACAATCAAATTCACTCCATCCGAATGGCGCAATTTAGTTAGGATAGTTTAGCTGGATAATTTTTTTTTTTTTTTTTTTTTGAATGATGACAAGCCGGAATGGAAACAAGGCGAAATGAAATAGCAGTAACGAAGCTATTTTTAAAATGTAAGGAGTAGAAAGTACAGATACTTGCCTGAAAATGTAAGGAGTAGAAGTAAAAAGTCGGCTGAAAAATAATTACTCAAGTAAAGTATAGATACCCCAAATTTCTACTTAAGTACAGTAACGAAGTATTTGTACTTCGTTACTTGACACCTCTGGCCATTTATATTTTTTCTATAAAAACCTAATTTTTTGAACTACCCCTAAACAGCTGGTCTGATTTCCATCAAAATCGAATCATTTCATGTTTAAACCATGCTGAAAAAAATTCAAGGATTTTGTATCGATAGATAAAAAAATGTTTTCACAAACCATAGTATGTGAATTTGAGGAATGATGCCAATATTACACTTGAGGCTGTATCTCTGCAATGCTTTGGCATACTGACACTAAAGTTTGTGTGCCATTGCCAACTCACACAGAACACACCATATCAAATTTGATAACGTGTTTAGCCAATAAATCATGTTACTCGAGATTGTATTTATGATTTTCCATCTGTTTTGACTAAAATCTTCCTAAAAGCTTCAGTCAAAAAAAGTTGTCTGATGCTTCCTTTTTTAGTTCTTGGCCCATGTAACTGCTGCCTGCAGCTACACTTTATTATTAGGGGCCAAGCACCGAAGGTGCGTAGGACCCTCTTGTTTTTGTTGGCGTTCTTATTAGGGGCCAAGCACCGAAGGTGCGAAGGCACCTATTGTGTTCGTTGGCGTTATTATTAGGGGCCAAGCACCGAAGGTGCGTAGGCACCTATTGTAATCGTTGGCGTTATTAGGGGCCAAGCACCGAAGGTGCGTAGGACCCTCTTGTTTTTGTTGGCGTTCTTATTATTATTATTATTATTATTCTTCCGACTGGGGGTCTATGGCAGCCCATAGAACTGAATGCGGGAAAGTTGTAATGGTTTGACATTCTGATAGAGGACAGAGCCAACATTAAGTACACCAATTTTGGTGTGTCTAAGTCAATCCCTCTAAGCGCCACCAAGCTGTCCCAAAATTTTCACTTTTATTTGTTAGATAACTTTTTAACCGTAAAGGCCAATAACAAAATTATTTTTCCTCTGATTTCTGAAGCTCATTGCCAATTCGATTGCACCCTATCCAGTCATTTTCGTCATAGAAATATGGCGCCCATTTTGAATTTTTAAAAACCTACTTTTCGAACTCGTCCTAGACGGTTTGTCCGATTCACACGAAAATTTGAACCATATCATCCTCAGGCAGTGCTGACCAAAAGTTATGCAAATCAAATTGATTCGTCAAACCGTTTTCGATAAACGCTCTAACAAATTTTATCGTAACGCTTACAAAAACAGTCGTAAGGCTGTATCTCGGCAACGACTTATCCTATTCAGACCAAACTTGGTACATGTCATAACAAGCATGACTGAGGCACATGCTGCGTTGGGCGCAGCGCCACCTACTGGTCCGGAGATATGAAAAACTGCTATTTTTGCTTATAACTTCTGAACAGTTTGTCCAAAAATCATAACATTGGTCTTGTTAGATTCAGGGCAACATTGCCGAGTCGACTGATATCCAATTTACCATTTCGGCCATTTTGACTGTCGGCCATTTTGAATTTTGTGCTAAAATGCTGTATTTTAAGAACGCATCAACGGATTGTTACGAAACTTGGTATGGGTCATCAGCACAATGTCCTGAAGGAGCGTGAGAAGTTTCGAAACAGCGCCACCTAGTGGTGATCTTCTTTTTAAAATGCTTATAACTTGGGTGTGGTCGACTTATTTTCACCAGACTCATCAAATTGGACTCCTGAAACCTTACCAGAGTCCTACGATACCAAACATGCTAGGTTTCGCCTTACGGTTTGTGTAGCGTTGTGATTTAGCGCTTAAAAAACATTTGGCTATATCTTCGAAACCGCTTGTCTGATCGAGACGAAACCACCGTCAGAAGTTCGGAAACATAGGTCGATAGCTATACGCCAATGCCCAAATGCCAAAATATTGATAGTAAGGGGTAGTAATATTCAATCAAAGTCAAGAGTCAGTCATTTTTTACGTGCTTTTTCATATAAATGTCTATAACTCTGAAGTGAATTGAGATATTTTCACCAAAATTGACACACATATGTATGGGCTCACTCTGAGCACACATAAAAAAATGGTGGGACTGAGCCTCTTGGTGGCGCTATAATAGAACAAAACATGAAATTCCCATTGACTTCAATACAGTTTTGTGAAATAAAATGCTATACTAAACAAATGCATTGGTGTAATATTACGAAACTCAGAATGTGCCAACAACACCATCCCCTGAAGGTACTCAAAATATTTTGAAACAGCGCCACCTAGTGGTCAAAAGTTATAACTCAATTTACATAAAGGCTAATAACTTTTGAATAAATCTGGCTATTGACATGACGCTGGTCTTTATAGATTCCTTGGGTCAAGTCGAGAACATAGATACAAAGTTTTCCTTATTTGGCTGAACTTCCTGTCCGCCATTTTGATTAATGTTGAAAACCTACTTTTTCGAACTCCTCCTAGACCGTTAGTCAGATTTTCACCAAATTTGACGTGGATCATCTTCAGACCATGCTGGCAAAATGTTATGGATTTCGTGTCGATATACGAAACGGTTCTCATTTAGCGCATCAACGAATCTGCTGGAAGGGTGCCAAAATGCATTTGAGGCTGTATCTCTGCAAAGCTTTGACATATTTGCACCAAACTTTGTATGTGTCATCGTCACCTCACACTGACCATTCCAAACTAATTTGGTAACAGCGCCACCTATTGGTTACACGTGATAAGCCAATAAATCCTATTACTAGTTGTTGTGTTTATTGTTTTCAAGCCATTTTGCCTAAAATAATCTTAAAACTGTCTTAATTACTCATTCCTGCCGTTCGTCTGAAGCTTGCTTCTGTAGTGCTTGGCCCCGTTATTGCTGCTTGCAGCTATATTTATTATTCTTCTTCTTCTTCTTCCGCCGCAAGTCTATGGCAGCCCATAGAACCGATTGCGGGAAAGTTGTATAATTTGGCACACTGATAGAGGACAGTCCCAACATTAACTATAGCAAATTTGAAGTCTCTAACTCCAACTCTCTAGCGCCACCACTTGTCCAAACTTTCAATGTTTCTATGCTAATAACTTTTGAACCGTAAGCCAGAAAATGGAAATTCTTTTTTCCTCTGAATCCTTGGCTCATGCCAAGTCGAATGAACCCAAAATTCAAAAATCGCAAGGTTTAGTTTTTTCGCTATTTTCAATTATTCGAAAAACCTACTTTTTCGAACTCGTCCTAGACGGTTAGTCCGATTGCCACGAAAATTGTCTCAGATCATCTTCAGACCATGCTGGCAAAAAGTTATGGAATTCAAGTTGATTCGTCCAACGTTGTCGAATGACACGTAAACTAAATTTGACGAAAAGCACGCAAAAATGCACGTGAGGCTATATCTCGGCAACGGTTTGTCATATTGAGACCAAACTTGGTGTGTGTTTATAACAAGCATGAACTGAGACTACCTGCAGTGTTTCGACACAGCGCCACCTAGTGGTCAGGAGATATGAAAAATGCATATTTTGGCTTATAACTCTGAATGGTTTGGCCAAAAATCACACAACTGGTCTCTTTAGATTCAGTGAGTCATGTCGAGTCGAATGATATCCAATTTTCCCTGTGTCGGCCATTTTAGGCGTCGGCCATTTTGAATTATGTTTAAAATGCTGTATTTTTTGAACGCAGCATCGTATCGTTTCGCAAATAATTACAAAAATATTCGGCTCCATGCCCTGAAGGTACTCAAAAAGTTTGGTGGCAGCGCCACCTTGTGGCCAATAGTTATAATGAAATATCACATAAATGCTAATAACTTTTGAATAAATTAGACTATTAAAATTAAAATGGTCTCGCTATATTCTGTGGGTCATGCCGAGAGCATTGATACCAATTATGTGAAAATTGGCCTTACTTCCTGTCCGCCATTTTGCTTAATGTTGAAAACCTACTTTTTCGAACTCCTCCTAGACCGTTAGTCCAATTTTCACCAAATTTGACGTGAATCATCTTCAGACCATGCTGGCAAAAAGTTATGGATTTCGTGTCGATATACGAAACAGTTCTCATTTAGCGCATCAACGAATTTGCTGGAAGGGTGCCAAAATGCATTTGAGGCTGTATCTCTGCAACGCTTTGACATATTTGCACCAAATTTTGTATGTGTCATCGCCACCTCACACTGACCATGCCACAGAAATTTGGTGACAGCGCCACCTATTGGTCAAGAGTAATAAACCATTCATTAACCATGAATAATTACACTTTTTAAAAATGCTAATAACTTTTTATTGCATTAGCCTATTTGAATGGAAACTGGGCTCAAAATATTCCCTGGCTTATGCCGATAACATAGATACCAAATATACCATAGTAAGCTGAACTTCCGGTCCGCCATTTTGATTTATGTTGAAAACATACTTTTTCGAACTCCTCATCAACCGTATGTCCGATTTTCACCAAATTCGAATCAAATGATCTTCAGACTATGCTGATTCAAAGTTATGGATTTTGAGTCGATAGACAAAACCGTTTTCGCATACCACATCGACGAATTTGAGGCACAATGAGAAAATGACACTTGAGGCTGTATCCCTGGAATGCTTTGGCATATTGACACCAAACTTTGTGTGTGTCATTGAAAAGTCACACAGAGTACACCAAATTGATTTTATAACAGTGCACCTATTGGTCAAGCTTGATAAGCCAAGTAATCATGCTACTAGAGGTGGTATTGGTGTTTTTTTTTTTTGCCATTTCAATACAATAATTCCAAAATTGCTGTTATTGCTCATTAATGTATTTGGTGTGATGCTTCATGCGATGCTTAGCTACTACATTTGCCGTTGGAGTGCTTGGCCCCGTAATTGCTGCTTGCAGCTATATTTAGGGGCCAAGCACCGAAGGTGCGAAGGCACCTATTGTGTTTGTTGGCGTTATTATTATTCTTCTTCTTCCACCCCAAGTCTATGGTAGCCCATAGAACCGATTGCGGGAAAGTTGTATAATTTGGCACACTAATAGAGGACTGTCTGAACATTAACCGTAGCAAATTTGAAGTCTCTAACTCAAACTCTCTAGCGCCACCAATTGTCTAAACTTTCAAAAACTTGATGCTAATAACTCTTGAACCGTAAGCCACAAAATGAAAATTCTTTTTTCCTGTGATTCCTTGGCTCATGCCGAGTCGAATGGACACCGAAATTCAAAAATCGCAAGGCTTAGTTTTTTCGCTATCGTCAATTGTTCGTAAAACCTACTTTTTCGAACTCGTCCTAGGCCGTTGCACCGATTGTCACGAAAATTGAATCAGATAATCTTCAGACCATGCTGGCAAAAAGTTATGGAATTCAAGTTGATTTCTCAAACCGTTTCCGAATAGCTCATGAACGAATTCTTCGAAAAGCACGCAAACGTGAACGTGAGGCTATATCTCCGCAACGGTTTGGCCTATTGAGACCAATCTTGGTGGGTCTTATAACAACCATTCCCTGGGACTACCTGCAGTGTTTCGGCGCTGTGCCCCCTAGTGGTCAGGAGATATGAAAAATGCATGTTTTTGCTCATAACTTCTGAACGGTTTTGCCAAAAATCACAAAAGTGGTGTCTTTAGATTCAGTGCATCATTCCGAGTCGAATGATACCGAATTTTCCCAATTCGGCCATTTTGGGCGTCGGCCATTTTGAATTTAGTTGTAAATTGCTGTATCTTAAGAATGAAGTTCCGTATCGTTTCGCAAATAATTACAAAAATGTCCGGCTCCATGCCCTGAATGTACACAAAAAAATTGGGGGCAGCGCCACCTTGTGGTCAATAGTTATAACGATTTTTTCGAAAAATGCTAATAACTTTTGCATACATTAGCCTATTGTAACAAAGCTGATGTTGATAGATTCCTTGGGTCATGCCGAGAACACCGATACCCCATTTGTCAATTTTGGCAAAATTTCCTGTCCGCCATTTTGATTCATGTTGAAAACCTACTTTTTCGAACTCCTCCTAGACCGTTGCTCAGATTTTCACCAAATTTGATTTGGATCATCTTCAGACCATGCTGGCAAAAAGTTATGGAATTTGTGTCGATACACGTAACCGTTTTCAATTAGCGTACCAACGAATTTGCTGGAAAGATGCCAAACTGCATCTGAGGCTGTATCTCTGCAAAGGTTGGAGATATTTACACAAAACTTAATATGTGACATTGTCACATCACATTGACCACGCCACATCATTTTGGTCACAGCGCCACCTATTGGTCAAGAGTAATAAACCAATCAATAACCGCTAATTATTACATTTCCAATAATGCTAATAACTTTTGATTGCATTAGCCTATTATCATGAAACATGTCTCAAAATGTTCCTTGGGACATGCCGACAACATACATACCAATTATGTCATATTAAGCAAAACTTCCTGTCCGCCATTTTGATTCATGTTGAAAACCTTTTTTTTTAAACTCATCCTCAACCGTTTGTCTGATTTTCACCAAAATTGAATCAGATCATCTTCAGACCGTGCTGACAAAAAGTTATGGATTTCGTGTCAATAGACGAAACCGTTTTTGTACAGCGCTGCTTCAGATGTCAGGCATCTTCACAAAATGAGTCTGAGGCTATATCTCTGCAAAGCCCATTAGTGGTCTTCCAGTGACATCTAGTGGTCGTAAATGCAATTTATCATACAACACTGTCTCTTTAACCTTTATAACTGTTATATGTTGTCTTAATTTCATTCCAAAGAAGCATACGCAATTTATGTATAATTTCACAGTCTAGATAATAGTACTGCACTGATTTTAAATAACCTAGATATGGCTGACAGTAAAAGAATAGAACAGAATTACAGACACACACAAACATGAAATGTTTAAACTAGTATATTAATACTCAATAAGCATGCTTAAACCCACACACAGATGCACACATTTTGTTATATATATAGATAATTAAAATAAATGATGGGTGATAAAACCTATTGCAAGTCTTCTGTTTTTATGGGCTTCTATGTCATTTTTCAGGTTTCATTGCAATCATAATCTGGCATAATTATAAACATTAGATATATCTGTATGAATAAATTGGTAAACTTTGACTCAATGTGATCTGAAATGCTTGAACAGTAATATTAAATAATAGTAATATACATTTTTTCTAGATGAATCCCTCAACAAGCCCATAAACTGTAATGTTTTAGTCTTTAGTGAGCTCATTAGTGGTCTTCCGGTGACATCTAGTGGTTATAATTGCAATTTTTTATTCAACACTGGGTTTTGAAGCTTTATAAATATTACAGTGTTCTTTTTTACCTAATCTCTGTTAAATTTTGCATGATTGTTTAGAAAAAATACAGATCTAATGCATGTGTGATTATATTACCCCCTTTTTTTTTGCAGTTTAATGCCATTCACAACAGAAATCTTTTGTTTTTTAGGCCTGTTTAAATGTTATCTAACCAAAGGACAAAATACAACATATTTTTTCAAAGTTATTGATCTAGAGAGTCCTGAGAATATTACTGCAGTGGTTTGATCAAGACTGAACAAAAAACCAGGTGACCCAAAACATTCAAATTCGTGGACCAATTTTATGAAAAAGGCTATAACTCGGGAACAAAATGAGATATCTTCACCAAACTCAGAACTCATATGCATGAACAAAAACTTTAGTCAAATTATTTTTTTTCCATATCTACCACTTGGTGGCGCTACAGGATGAAAAAAAACTAAAATGGCTATAACTAAGCAACCGCTGATCCAATCAACTTGAAAATTGGTATGGCCCAATGTGGCATAAGTGCTCTATGAGGAATTTCACTTATCTTAAAAAACATGGCCGCCATTGGCCAAACAACTTTAAGCACCTATTTGACAAGGTTAATAGAAGTCGATCGGAACGAAACTCGGTGGGCATGTTCGACTCATTGCCCTAAAGGTCTGTAAGTATTTTGAAAGAAATTGCCCACAACATTGTCACCTCCCACAGAACACAACAAAGCAATTTGATTACAGTGCCAACTATTTTCCAAAAATGATAATGCATCATTTTACTGGAGTTTTACTGGCTGTTTCAATTACACTCTTCCAATAATTGCTTTTCTTACTCGTTGCATTTGGTCTGATGCTCCATGCCATGCTTAGCTCCTCGCTGTGGAACTTTTATTAACGATTTTCAGCCATTTCAATTACAATCATGCAATTATTAATTTCATTATTCATTGCTGCATTTGGTCTGATGCTACATATGCTTAGCTCCTGATGTTGCCGCTGGAATGCTTGGCCCCGTGATTGCTGCTTGCAGCTATATTTAGGGGCCAAGCACCGAAGGTGCGTAGGCACCTATTGTTTTCGTGGCGTTATTAGGGCCAAGCACCGAAGGTGCGTAGGACCCTCTTGTTTTTGTTGGCGTTCTTATTATTAGGGGCCAAGCACCGAAGGTGCGTAGGCACCTATTGTTTTCGTTGGCGTTATTAGGGGCCAAGCACCGAAGGTGCGAAGGCACCTATTGTGTTTGTTGGCGTTATTATTAGGGGCCAAGCACCGAAGGTGCGTAGGCACCTATTGTTTCCGTTGGCGTTATTATTATTCTGCTTCTTCTTCTTCTTCTTCTTCTTCTTCTTCCGCCGCAAGTCTATGGCAGCCCATAGAACCGATTGCGGGAAAGTTGTATAATTTGGCACACTGATAGAGGACAGTCCCAACATTAACTATAGCAAATTTGAAGTCTCTAACTCCTACTCTCTAGCGCCACCACTTGTCCAAACTTTCAATGTTTGTATGCTAATAACTTTTGAACCGTAAGCCAGAAAATGGAAATTCTTTTTTCCTCTGAATCCTTGGCTCATGCCAAGTCGAATGAACCCCAAAATTCAAAAATCGCAAGGTTTAGTTTTTTCGCTATTTTCAATTATTCGAAAAACCTACTTTTTCGAACTCGTCCTAGACGGTTAGTCCGATTGCCACGAAAATTGGCTCAGATCATCTTCAGACCATGCTGGCAAAAAGTTATGGAATTCAAGTTGATTCGTCCAACTGTTGTCGAATGACACGTAAACAAATTTGACGAAAAGCACGCAAACATGCACGTGAGGCTATATCCCGGCAACGGTTTGTCATATTGAGACCAAACTTGGCGTGTGTTATAACAAGCATGAACTGAGACTACCTGCAGTGTTTCGACACAGCGCCACCTAGTGGTCAGGAGATATGAAAAATGCATATTTTGGCTTATAACTACTGAATGGTTTGGCCAAAAATCACACAACTGGTCTCTTTAGATTCAGTGAGTCATGTCGAGTCAAATGATATCCAATTTTCCTGTGTCGGCCATTTTAGGCGTCGGCCATTTTGAATTATGATTTAAAATGCTGTATTTTTTGAACGCAGCATCGTATCGTTTCGCAAATAATTACAAAAATATTCGGCTCCATGCCCTGAAGGTACTCAAAAAGTTTGGTGGCAGCGCCACCTTGTGGCCAATAGTTATAATGAAATATCACATAAATGCTAATAACTTTTGAATAAATTAGTCTATTAAAATTAAAATGGTCTCGCTATATTCTGTGGGTCATGCCGAGAGTATTGATACCAATAATGTGAAAATTGGCCTTACTTCCTGTCCGCCATTTTGCTTAATGTTGAAAACCTACTTTTTCGAACTCCTCCTAGACCGTTAGCCCAATTTTCACCAAATTTGACGTGAATCATCTTCAGACCATGCTGGCAAAAAGTTATGGATTTTGTGTCGATATACGTAACGGTTCTCATTTAGCGCATCAACGAATTTGCTGGAAGGGTGCCAAAATGCATTTGAGGCTGTATCTCTGCAACACTTTGACATATTTGCACCAAACTTTGTATGTGTCATCGCCACCTCACACTGACCATGCCACATAAATTTGGTAACAGCGCCACCTATTGGTCAAGAGTAATAAACCATTCATTAACCATGAGTAATTACACTTTTTAAAATGCTAATAACTTTTTAATGCATTAGCCTATTTGAAGGAAACTGGGCTCAAAATATTCCCTGGCTTATGCCGATAACATAGATACCAAATATACCACGGTAAGCTGAACTTCCGGTCCGCCATTTTGATTTATGTTGAAAACATACTTTTTCGAACTCCTGATCAACCGTATGTCCGATTTTCACCAAATTCGAATCAAATGATCTTCAGGCTATACTGATTCAAAGTTATGGATTTTGAGTCGATAGACAAAACCGTTTTCGCATACCACATCGACGAATTTGAGGCACAATGAGAAAATGACACTTGAGGCTGTATCCCTGGAATGCTTTGGCATATTGACACCAAACTTTGTGTGTGTCATAGAAAAGTCACATAGAGTACACCAAATTGATTTTATAACAGTGTCACCTATTGGTCAAGCTTGATAAACCAAATAATCATGCTACTAGAGGTGGTATTGGTGTTTTTTTTTTGCCATTTCAAATACAATAATTCCAAAATTGCTGTTATTGCTCATTAATGTATTTGGTGTGATGCTTTATGCGATGCTTAGCTACTACATTTGCCGTTGGAGTGCTTGGCCCCGTAATTGCTGCTTGCAGCTATATTTATTATTATTCTTCCTCTTCTTCCACCCCAAGTCTATGGTAGCCCATAGAACCGATTGCGGGAAAGTTGTATAATTTGGCACACTAATAGAGGACTGTCTGAACATTAACCGTAGCAAATTTGAAGTCTCTAACTCAAACTCTCTAGCGCCACCAATTGTCTAAACTTTCAAAAACTTGATGCTAATAACTCTTGAACCGTAAGCCACAAAATGAAAATTCTTTTTTCCTGTGATTCCTTGGCTCATGCCGAGTCGAATGGACACCGAAATTCAAAAATCGCAAGGCTTAGTTTTTTCGCTATCGTCAATTGTTCGTAAAACCTACTTTTTCGAACTCGTCCTAGGCCGTTGCACCGATTGTCACGAAAATTGAATCAGATAATCTTCAGACCATGCTGGCAAAAAGTTATGGAATTCAAGTTGATTTCTCAAACCGTTTCCGAATAGCTCATGAACGAATTCTTCGAAAAGCACGCAAACGTGAACGTGAGGCTATATCTCCGCAACGGTTTGGCCTATTGAGACCAATCTTGGTGGGTCTTATAACAACCATTCCCTGGGACTACCTGCAGTGTTTCGGCGCTGTGCCCCCTAGTGGTCAGGAGATATGAAAAATGCATGTTTTTGCTCATAACTTCTGAACGGTTTTGCCAAAAATCACAAAAGTGGTGTCTTTAGATTCAGTGCATCATTCCGAGTCGAATGATACCGAATTTTCCCAATTCGGCCATTTTGGGCGTCGGCCATTTTGGATTTAGTTGTAAATTGCTGTATCTTAAGAATGAAGTTCCGTATCATTTCGCAAATAATTACAAAAATGTCCGGCTCCATGCCCTGAATGTACACAAAAAAATTGGGGGCAGCGCCACCTTGTGGTCAATAGTTATAACGATTTTTTCGAAAAATGCTAATAACTTTTGCATACATTAGCCTATTGTAACAAAGCTGATATTGATAGATTCCTTGGGTCATGCCGAGAACACCGATACCCCATTTGTCAATTTTGGCAAAATTTCCTGTCCGCCATTTTGATTCATGTTGAAAACCTACTTTTTCGAACTCCTCCTAGACCGTTGCTCAGATTTTCACCAAATTTGATTTGGATCATCTTCAGACCATGCTGGCAAAAAGTTATGGAATTTGTGTCGATACACGTAACCGTTTTCAATTAGCGTACCAACGAATTTGCTGGAAAGATGCCAAACTGCATCTGAGGCTGTATCTCTGCAAAGGTTGGAGATATTTACACAAAACTTAATATGTGACATTGTCACATCACATTGACCACGCCACATCATTTTGGTCACAGCGCCACCTATTGGTCAAGAGTAATAAACCAATCAATAACCGCTAATTATTACATTTCCAATAATGCTAATAACTTTTGATTGCATTAGCCTATTATCATGAAACATGTCTCAGAATGTTCCTTGGGACATGCCGACAACATACATACCAATTATGTCATATTAAGCAAAACTTCCTGTCCGCCATTTTGATTCATGTTGAAAACCTTTTTTTTTAAACTCATCCTCAACCGTTTGTCTGATTTTCACCAAAATTGAATCAGATCATCTTCAGACCGTGCTGACAAAAAGTTATGGATTTCGTGTCAATAGACGAAACCGTTTTTGTACAGCGCTGCTTCAGATGTCAGGCATCTTCACAAAATGAATCTGAGGCTATATCTCTGCAAAGCCCATTAGTGGTCTTCCAGTGACATCTAGTGGTCGTAAATGCAATTTATCATACAACACTGTCTCTTTAACCTTTATAACTGTTATATGTTGTCTTAATTTCATTCCAAAGAAGCATACACAATTTATGTATAATTTCACAGTCTAGATAATAGTACTGCACTGATTTTAAATAACATAGATATGGCTGACAGTAAAAGAATAGAACAGAATTACAGACACACACAAACATGAAATGTTTAAACTAGTATATTAATACTCAATAAGCATGCTTAAACCCACACACAGATGCACACATTTTGTTATATATATAGATAATTAAAATAAATGATGGGTGATAAAACCTATTGCAAGTCTTCTGTTTTTATGGGCTTCTATGTCATTTTTCAGGTTTCATTGCAATCATAATCTGGCATAATTATAAACATTAGATATATCTGTATGAATAAATTGGTAAACTTTGACTCAATGTGATCTGAAATGCTTGAACAGTAATATTAAATAATAGTAATATACATTTTTTCTAGATGAATCCCTCAACAAGCCCATAAACTGTAATGTTTTAGTCTTCACTGAGCTCATTAGTGGTCTTCCGGTGACATCTAGTGGTTATAATTGCAATTTTTTATTCAACACTGGGTTTTGAAGCTTTATAAATATTACAGTGTTCTTTTTTACCTAATATCTGTTAAATTTTGCATGATTGTTTAGAAAAAATACAGATCTAATGCATGTGTGATTATATTACCCCTTTTTTTTTTGCAGTTTAATGCCATTCACAACAGAAATCTTTTGTTTTTTAGGCCTGTTTAAATGTTATCTAACCAAAGGACAAAATACAACATATTTTTTCAAAGTTATTGATCTAGAGAGTCCTGAGAATATTACTGCAGTGGTTTGATCAAGACTGAACAAAAAACCAGGTGACCCAAAACATTCAAATTCGTGGACCAATTTTAAGAAAAAGGCTATAACTCGGGAACAAAATGAGATATCTTCACCAAACTCAGAACTCATATGCATGAACAAAAACTTTAGTCAAATTATTATTTTTTTTCCATATCTGCCACTTGGTGGCGCTACAGGATGAAAAAAAATCAAATGGCTTTAACTAAGCAACAGTTGATCCAATCAACTTGAAAATTGATATGGCCCAATGTGGCACAAGTGCTCTATGAGGAATTTCACTTATCTTAAAAAACATGGCCGCCATTGGCCAAACAACTTTAAGAACCTATTTGACAAGGTTAATAGAAGTCGATCGGAACGAAACTCGGTGGGCATGTTCGACTCATTGCCCTAAAGGTCTGTAAGTATTTTGAAAGAAATTGCCCACAACATTGTCACCTCCCACAGAACACAACAAAGCGATTTGATTACAGCGCCACCTATTTTCCAAAAATGATAATGCATCATTTTACTGGAGTTTTACTGGCTGTTTCAATTACACTCTTCCAATAATTGCTTTTCTTACTCGTTGCATTTGGTCTGATGCTCCATGCCATGCTTAGCTCCTCGCTGTGGAACTTTTATTAACGATTTTCAGCCATTTCAATTACAATCATGCAATTATTAATTTCATTATTCATTGTTGCATTTGGTCTGATGCTACATATGCTTAGCTCCTGATGTGGCCGCTGGAATGCTTGGCCCCGTGATTGCTGCTTGCAGCTATATTTAGGGGCCAAGCACCGAAGGTGCGAAGGCACCTATTGTGTTCGTTGGCGTTATTAGGGGCCAAGCACCGAAGGTGCGAGGCACCTATTGTTTCTGTTGGCGTTATTAGGGGCCAAGCACCGAAGGTGCGTAGGACCCTCTTGTTTTTGTTGGCGTTCTTATTATTATTATTATTATTCTTCCGACTGGGGGTCTATGGCAGCCCATAGAACCGAATGCGGGAAAGTTGTTTTGGTTTGACATTCTGATAGAGGACAGTGCCAACATTTAGTACACCAATTTTGGTGTGTCTAAGACATTCCCTCTAGCGCCACCAACTGTCCGAAATTTCACTTTAATTTTGTTAATAACTTTTTAACCGTAAGTCCAATCAACAAAATTCTTTTTTCCTCTGATTTCTGAGCTCATGCCGATTCGATTGCACCCTATGGCGTCATTTTCCGTCATAGAAATTTGGCCGCCATTTTGAATTCTTTGAAAAACCTACTTTTTCGAACTCGTCCTAGACGGTTTGTCCGATTCACACGGAAATTGAACCAGATCATCTTCAGGCAGTGCTGACCAAAAGTTATGCAAATCAAATTGATTCGTCAAACCGTTTTCGAAAAACGCTCAAACAAATTTTACGAAACGCTTAGAAAAACAGTCGTAAGGCTGTATCTCTGCAACGATTTATCGTATTCAGACCAGACCTGGTACATGTCATAACAAGCATGACCAGAGGCTACTTGCTGCGTTTCGGCGCAGCGCCACCTACTGGTCCGGAGATATGAAAAATTGCTATTTTTGCTTATAACTTCTAAACAGTTTGTCCAAAAATCATAACATTGGTCTTGTAAGATTCAGGGCAACATGCCGAGTCGACTGATATCAAATTTTACCATTTCGGCCATTTTGTCTGTCGGCCATTTTGAATTTTGTGCTAAAATGCTGTATTTTCAGAACGCATCAACGGATTGTTACGAAACATGGTATGGGTCATCAGCACAATGTCCTGAAGGAGTGTGAGAAGTTTCGAAACAGCGCCACCTAGTGGTGATCATCCTTTTTTAAATGCTTATAACCTTGGGTGTGGTCGACTTATTTTCTCGAGACTCACCAAATTAGACTCCTGAAACCTTACAGAGTCCTACGATACCAAACATGCTAGGTTTCGCCTTACGGTTTGTGTAGCGTTGTGATTTAGCGCTTAAAAAACATCTGGCTATATCTTCGAAACCACTTGTCTGATCGAGACGAAACCACCGTCAGAAGTTCGGAAACATAGGTCGATAGCTATACGCCAATGCCCAAATGCCAAAATATTGATGGTAAGGTGTAGTAATATTCAATCAAAGTCAAGAGTCAGTCATTTTTTACGTGCTTTTTCATATAAATGTCTATAACTCTGAAGTAAATTGAGATATTTTCACCAAAATTGACACACATATGTATGGGCTCACTCTGAGCACACATAAAAAGAAATGGTGGGACTGAGCCTCTTGGTGGCGCTATAATAGAACAAAATATGAAATTATCATTGACTTCAATACAGTTTTGTGAAATAAAATGCAATACTAAACAAATGCATTGATGTAATATTACGAAACTCAGAATGTGCCAACAACACCATCCCCTGAAGGTACTCAAAATATTTTGAAACAGCGCCACCTAGTGGTCAACAGTTATAACTCAATTTAAATAAAGGCTAATAACTTTTGAATAAATCTGGCTATTGACATGACGCTGGCCTTTTAGATTCCTTGGGTCAAGTCGAGAACATAGATACAAAGTTTTCCTTATTTGGCTGAACTTCCTGTCCGCCATTTTGATTAATGTTGAAAACTTACTTTTTCGAACTCCTCCTAGACCGTTAGTCAGATTTTCACCAAATTTGACGTGGATCATCTTCAGACCATGCTGGCAAAATGTTATGGATTTCGTTTCGATATACGAAACTGGTTCTCATTTAGCGCATCAACGAAGCTGCTGGAAGGGTTCCAAAATGCATTTGAGGCTGTATCTCAGCAAAGCTTTGACATATTTGCACCAAACTTTGTATGTGTCATCGTCACCTCACACTGACCATTCCAAACTAATTTGGTAACAGCGCCACCTATTGGTTACACGTGATAAGCAAATAAATCCTATTACTAGTTGTTGTGTTTATTGTTTTCAAGCCATTTTGCCTAAAATAATCTTAAAACTTTCTTAATTACTCATTCCTGCCGTTCGTCTGAAGCTTGCTTCTGTAGTGCTTGGCCCCGTTATTGCTGCTTGCAGCTATATTTATTATTATTATTCTTCCGACTGGGGGTCTATGGCAGCCCATAGAACCGAATGCGGGAAAGTTGTAATGGTTTGACATTCTTATAGAGGACAGTGCCCACATTAAGTACACCAATTTTGGTGTGTCTAAGACATTCCCTCTAGCGCCACCAACTGTCCAAAATTTCACTTTAATTTTGTTAATAACTTTTTGACCGTGAGGCCAATCATCAAAGTTCTTTTTTCATCTGATTTCTGAGCTCATGCCGATTCGATTGCACCCTAGCAAGTCATTTTCCGTCACATAAATGTGGCCGCCATTTTGAATTTTTTGAAAAACCTACTTTTTCGAACTCGTCCTAGACGGTTTGTCCGATTCACACGAAAATTGAACCAGCTCATCTTCAGGGAGTGCTGACCAAAAGTTATGCAAATCAAATTGATTCGTCAAACCGTTTCCGATAAACGCTCAAACAAATTTTACGTAACGCTTACAAAAACAGTCGTATGGCTGTATCTCTGCAACGACTTATCCTATTCAGACCAAACTTGGTACATGTCATAACAAGCATGACCTGAGGCTACATGCTGCGTTTCGGCGCAGCGCCACCTACTGGTCCGGAGATATGAAAAACTGCTATTTTTGCTTATAACTTCTGAATAGTTTGTCCAAAAATCATAATATTGGTCTTGTTAGATTCAGGGCAACATGCCGAGTTGACTGATATCCAATTTTACCATTTCGGCCATTTTGACTGTCGGCCATTTTGAATTTTGTGCTAAAATGCTGTATTTTAAGAACGCATCAACGGATTGTTACGAAACTTGGTATGGGTCATCAGCACAATGTCCTGAAGGAGCGTGAAAAGTTTCGAAACAGCGCCACCTAGTGGTGATCTTCTTTTTTAAAATGCTTATAACTTTGGGTGTGGTCGACGTATTTTCACCAGACTCATCAAATTGGACTCCTGAAACCTTACAGAGTCCTACAATACCAAACATGCTAGGTTTCGCTTACGGTTTGTGTAGCGTTGTGATTTAGCGCTTAAAAAACATTTGGCTATATCTTTGAAACCGCTTGTTTGATCGAGACGAAACCACCGTCAGAAGTTCGGAAACATAGGTCGATAGCTATACGCCAATGCCCAAATGCAAAAATATTGATAGTAAGGGGTAGTACAATTCAATCAAAGTCAAGAGTCAGTCATTTTTTACGTGTTTTTTCATTTAAATGTCTATAACTCTGAAGTGAATTGAGATATTTTCACCAAAATTGACACACATATGTATGGGCTCACTCTGATGACACATAAAACAAATGGTTGGACTGAGCCTCTTGGTGGCGCTATAATAGAACAAAACATGAAATTCCCATTGACTTCAATACAGTTTTGTGAAATAGAATGCTATACTAAACAAATGCATTAGTGTAATATTACGAAACTCAGAATGTGCCAACAACACCATCCCCTGAAGGTACTCAAAATATTTTGAAACAGCGCCACCTAGTGGTCAAAAGTTATAACTCAATTTACATAAAGGCTAATAACTTTTGAATACATCTGGCTATTGACATGACGCTGGTCTTAATAGATTCCTTGGGTCAAGTCGAGAACATAGATACAAAGTTTTCCTTATTTGGCTGAACTTCCTGTCCGCCATTTTGATTAATGTTGAAAACCTACTTTTTCGAACTCCTCCTAGACCGTTTGTCAGATTTTCACCAAATTTGACGTGGATCATCTTCAGACCATGCTGGCAAAATGTTATGGATTTCGTGTCGATATACGAAACGGTTCTCATTTAGCGCATCAACGAATCTGCTGGAAGGGTGTCCAAAATGCATTTGAGGCTGTATCTCTGCAAAGCTTTGACATATTTGCACCAAACTTTGTATGTGTCATCGACACCTCACACTGACCATTCCAAACTAATTTGGTAACAGCGCCACCTATTGGTTACACGTGATAAGCCAATAAATCCTATTACTAGTTGTTGTGTTTATTGTTTTCAAGCCATTTTGCCTAAAATAATCTTAAAACTGTCTTAATTACTCATTCCTGCCGTTCGTCTGAAGCTTGCTTCTGTAGTGCTTGGCCCCGTTATTGCTGCTTGCAGCTATATTTATTATTATTATTATTCTTCCGACTGGGGGTCTATGGCAGCCCATAGAACCGAATGCGGGAAAGTTGTAATGGTTTGACATTCTGATAGAGGACAGTGCCAACATTAAGTACACCAATTTTGGTGTGTCTAAGACATTCCCTCTAGCGCCACCAACTGTCCAAATTTCACTTTAATTTTGTTAATAACTTTTTAACCGTAAGGCCAATCAACAAAATTCTTTTTTCCTCTGATTTCTGAGCTCATGCCGATTCGATTGCACCTATGCAAGTCATTTTCCGTCATAGAAATATGGCCGCCATTTTGAATTTTTTAAAAACCTACTTTTTCGAACTCGTCCTAGACGGTTTGTCCGATTCACACGAAAATTGAACCAGATCATCTTCAGGCAGTGCTGACCAAAAGTTATGCAAATCAAATTGATTCGTCAAACCGTTTTCGATAAACGCTCAAACAAATTTTACGTAACGCTTACAAAAACAGTCGTAAGGCTGTATCTCTGCAACGATTTATCCTATTCAGACCAAACTTGGTACATGTCATAACAAGCATGACCTGAGGCTACATGCTGTGTTTCGGCGCAGCGCCACCTACTGGTCCGGAGATATGAAAAATTGCTATTTTTGCTTATAACTTCTGAACAGTTTGTCCAAAAATCATAACATTGGTCTTGTTAGATTCAGGGCAACATGCCGAGTCGACTGATATCCAATTTTACCATTTCGGCCATTTTGACTGTCGGCCATTTTGAATTTTGTGCTAAAATGCTGTATTTTAAGAACACATCAACGGATTGTTACGAAACTTGGTATGGGTCATCAGCACAATGTCCTGAAGGAGTGTGAGAAGTTTCGAAACAGCGCCACCTAGTGGTGATCTTCTTTTTTAAATGCTTATAACTTTGGGTGTGGTCGACTTATTTTCACCAGACTCATCAAATTGGACTCCTGAAACCTTACCGAGTCCTACGATACCAAACATGCTAGGTTTCGCCTTACGGTTTGTGTAGCGTTGTGATTTAGCGCTTAAAAAACATTTGGCTATATCTTCGAAACCGCTTGTCTGATCGAGACGAAACCACCGTCAGAAGTTCGGAAACATAGGTCGATAGCTATACGCCAATGCCCAAATGCCAAAATATTGATAGTAAGGGGTAGTAATATTCAATCAAAGTCAAGAGTCAGTCAATTTTTACGTGTTTTTTCATGTAAATGTCTATAACTCTGAAGTGAATTGAGATATTTTCACCAAAATTGACACACATATGTATGGGCTCACTCTGATGACACATAAAAAAAATGGTTGGACTGAGCCTCTTGGTGGCGCTATAATAGAACAAAACATGAAATTCCCATTGACTTCAATACAGTTTTGTGAAATAAAATGCTATACTAAACAAATGCATTGGTGTAATATTACGAAACTCAGAATGTGCCAACAACAACATCCCCTGAAGGTACTCAAAATATTTTGAAACAGGCCACCTAGTGGTCAAAGTTATAACTCAATTTACATAAAGGCTAATAACTTTTGAAAAGATCTGGCTATTGACATGACGCTGATCTTAATAGATTCCTTGGGTCAAGCCGAGAACATAGATACCAAGTTTTCCTTATTTGGCTGAACTTCCTGTCCGCCATTTTGATTAATGTTGAAAACCTACTTTTTCGAACTCCTCCTAGACCGTTAGTCAGATTTTCACCAAATTTGACATGGATCATCTTCAGACCATGCTGGCAAAATGTTATGGATTTCGTGTCGATATACGAAACGGTTCTCATTTAGCGCATCAACGAATTTGCTGGAAGGATGCCAAAATGCATTTGAGGCTGTATCTCTGCAAAGCTTTGACATATTTGCACCAAAACTTTGTATGTGTCATCGTCACCTCACACTGACCATTTCAAACTAATTTGGTAACAGCGCCACCTATTGGTTACACGTGATAAGCCAATAAATCCTATTACTAGTTGTTGTGTTTATTGTTTTCAAGCCATTTTGCCTAAAATAATCTTAAAACTGTCTTAATTACTCATTCCTGCCGTTCGTCTGAAGCTTGCTTCTGTAGTGCTTGGCCCCGTTATTGCTGCTTGCAGCTATATTTATTATTCTCTTCTTCTTTCTTCTTCTTCTTCCGCCGCAAGTCTATGGCAGCCCATAGAACCGATTGCGGGAAAGTTGTATAATTTGGCACACTGATAGAGGACAGTCCCACCATTAACTATAGCAAATTTGAAGTCTCTAACTCCAACTCTCTAGCGCCACCACTTGTCCAAACTTTCAATGTTTATATGCTAATAACTTTTGAACCGTAAGCCAGAAAATGGAAATTCTTTTTTCCTCTGAATCCTTGGCTCAAGCCAAGTCGAAGGAATCCCGAAATTCAAAAATCGCAAGGTTTAGTTTTTTCGCTATTTTCAATTTTCGAAAAACCTACTTTTTCGAACTCGTCCTAGACGGTTAGTCCGATTTTCACGAAAATTGGCTCAGATCATCTTCAGACCATGCTGGCAAAAAGTTATGGAATTCAAGTTGATTCGTCCAACCGTTGTCGAATGACACGTGAACAAATTTGACGAAAAGCACGCAAAAATGCATGTGAGGCTATATCTCGGCAACGGTTTGCATATTGAGACCAAACTTGGTGTGTGTTATAACAAGCATGAACTGAGACTACCTGCAGTGTTTCGACACAGCGCCACCTAGTGGTCAGGAGATATGAAAAATGCATATTTTGGCTTATAACTTCTGAATGGTTTGGCCAAAAATCACACAACTGGTCTCTTTAGATTCAGTGAGTCATGTCGAGTCGAATGATATCCAATTTTCCCGTGTCGGCCATTTTAGGCGTCGGCCATTTTGAATTATGTTTTAAAATGCTGTATTTTTTGAACGCAGCATCGTATCGTTTCGCAATAATTACAAAAATATTCGGCTCCATGCCCTGAAGGTACTCAAAAAGTTTGGTGGCAGCGCCACCTTGTGGCCAATAGTTATAATGAAATATCACATAAATGCTAATAACTTTTGAATAAATTAGACAATTAAAATTAAAATGGTCTCCCTATATTCTGTGGGTCATGCCGAGAGCATTGATACCGATTATGCGAAAATTGGCCATACTTCCTGTCCGCCATTTTGATTAATGTTGAAAACCTACTTTTTCGAACTCCTCCTAGACCGTTAGTCCGATTTTCACCAAATTTGACGTGAATCATCTTCAGACCATGCTGGCAAAAAGTTATGGATTTGTGTCGATATACGAAACGGTTCTCATTTAGCGCATCAACGAATTTGCTGGAAGGGTGCCAAAATGCATTTGAGGCTGTATCTCTGCAACGCTTTGACATATTTGCACCAAACTTTGTATGTGTCATCACACCTCACACTGACCATGCCACAGAAATTTGGTAACAGCGCCACCTATTGGTCAAGAGTAATAAACCATTCATTAACCATGAATAATTACACTTATAAAAATGCTAATAACTTTTTATTGCATTAGCCTATTTGAATGGAACTGGGCTCAAAATATTCCCTGGCTTATTCCGATAACATAGATACCAAATATGCCATAGTAAGCTGAACTTACGGTCCGCCATTTTGATTTATGTTGAAAACATACTTTTTCGAACTCCTCATCAACCGTATGTCCGATTTTCACCAAATTCGAATCAAATGATCTTCAGACTATGCTGACTCAAAGTTATGGATTTTGAGTCGATAGACAAAACCGTTTTCGCGATACCACATCGACGAATTTGAGGCACAATGAGAAAATGACACTTGAGGCTGTATCCCTGGAATGCTTTGGCATATTGACACCAAACTTTGTGTGTGTCATTGAAAAGTCACACAGAGTACACCAAATTGATTTTATAACAGTGCCACCTATTGGTCAAACTTGATAAGCCAACTAATCATGCTACTAGAGGTGGTATTATGATTTTTTTTAACCATTTCAATTACAATAATTCCAAAATTGCTGTTATTGCTCATTAATGTATTTGGTGTGATGCTTCATGTGATGTTTAGCTCCTACATTTGCCGTTGGAGTGCTTGGCCCCGTAATTGCTGCTTGCAGCTATATTTATTATTATTATTATTCTTCCGACTGGGCGTCTATGGCAGCCCATAGAACCGAATGCGGGAAAGTTGTAATGGTTTGACATTCTGATAGAGGACAGTGCCAACATTAAGTACACCAATTTTGGTGTGTCTAAGTCAATCCCTCTAGCGCCACCAACTGTCCAAAATTTCACTTTAATTTTGTTAATAACTTTTTAACCCTAAGGCCAATCAACGAAATTCTTTTTTCCTCTAATTTCTGAGCTCATGCCGATTCGATTGCACCCTACGAAGTCATTTCCGTCATAGAAATATGACCGCCATTTTGAATTTCTTTAAAAACCTACTTTTTCGAACTCGTCCTAGACGGTTTGTCCGATTCACACGAAAATTGAACCATATCATCCTCAGGCAGTGCTGACCAAAAGTTATGCAAATCAAATTGATTCGTCAAACCGTTTTCGATAAACGCTCTAACAAATTTTATGTAGTGCTTACAAAAACAGTCGTAAGGCTGTATCTCGGCAACGACTTATCCTATTCAGACCAAACTTGGTACATGTCATAACAAGCATGACCTGAGGCAACATGCTGTGATTGGGCGCAGCGCCACCTACTGATCCGGAGATATGAAAAACTGCTATTTTTGCTTATAACTTCTGAACAGTTTGTCCAAAAATCATAACATTGGTCTTGTTAGATTCAGGGCTAACATGCCGAGTCGACTGATATCCAATTTGACCATTTCGGCCATTTTGACTGTCGGCCATTTTGAATTTTGTGCTAAAATGCTGTATTTTAAGAACGCATCAGCAGATTGTTACGAAACTTGGTATGGTTCATCAGCACAATGTCCTGAAGGAGCGTGAGAAGTTTCAAAACAGCGCCACCTAGTGGTGATCTTCTTTTTTTAAATGCTTATAACTTTGGGTGTGGTTGACTTATTTTCACGAGACTCATCAAATTGGACTCCTGAAACCTTACCGAGTCCTATGATACCAAACATGCTAGGTTTTGCCTTTCGGTTTGTGTAGCGTTGTGATTTAGCGCTTAAAAAATATTTGGCTATATCTTCGAAACCGCTTGTCTGATCGAGACGAAACCACCGTCAGAAGTTCGGAAACATAGGTCGATAGCTATACGCCAATGCCCAAATGCCAAAATATTGATAGTAAGGGGTAGTAATATTCAATCAAAGTCAAGAGTCAGTCATTTTTTACGTGCTTTTTCATATAAATGTCTATAACTCTGAAGTGAATTGAGATATTTTCACCAAAATTGACACACATATGTATGGGCTCACTCTGAGCACACATAAAAAAAATGGTGGGACTGAGCCTCTTGGTGGCGCTATAATAGAACAAAACATGAAATTCTCATTGACTTCAATACAGTTTTGTGAAATAAAATGCTATACTAAACAAATGCATTGGTGTAATATTACGAAACTCAGAATGTGCCAACAACACCATCCCCTGAAGGTATTCAAAATATTTTGAAACAGCGCCACCTAGTGGTCAAAAGTTATAACTCAATTTATGTAAAGGCTAATAACTTTTGAATAAATCTGGCTATTGACATGACGCTGGTCTTTGTAGATTCCTTGGGTCAAGTCGAGAACATAGATACAAAGTTTTCCTTATTTGGCTGAACTTCCTGTCCGCCATTTTGATTAATGTTGAAAACCTACTTTTTCGAACTCCTCCTAGACCGTTTGTCAGATTTTCACCAAATTTGACGTGGCTCATCTTCAGAACATGCTGGCAAAAAGTTATGGATTTCGTGTCGACATACGAAACGGTTCTCATTTAGCGCATCAACAAATCTGCTTGAAGGGTGCCAAAATGCATTTGAGGCTGTATCTCTGCAAAGCTTTGACATATTTGCACCAAACTTTGTATGTGTCATCGACACCTCACACTGACCGTTCCAAACTAATTTGGTAACAGCACCACCTATTGGTTACACGTGATAAGCCAATAAATCCTATTACTAGTTGTTGTGTTGATTGTTTTCAAGCCATTTTGCCTAAAATAATCTTAAAACTGTCTTAATTACTCATTCCTGCCGTTCGTCTGAAGCTTGCTTCTGTAGTGCTTGGCCCCGTTATTGCTGCTTGCAGCTATATTTATTATTATTATTATTCTTCCGACTGGGCGTCTATGGCAGCCCATAGAACCGAATGCGGGAAAGTTGTAATGGTTTGACATTCTGATAGAGGACAGTGCCAACATTAAGTACACCAATTTTGGTGTGTCTAAGTCAATCCCTCTAGCGCCACCAACTGTCCAAAATTTCACTTTAATTTTGTTAATAACTTTTTAACCCTAAGGCCAATCAACGAAATTCTTTTTTCCTCTAATTTCTGAGCTCATGCCGATTCGATTGCACCCTACGAAGTCATTTCCGTCATAGAAATATGACCGCCATTTTGAATTTCTTTAAAAACCTACTTTTTCGAACTCGTCCTAGACGGTTTGTCCGATTCACACGAAAATTGAACCATATCATCCTCAGGCAGTGCTGACCAAAAGTTATGCAAATCAAATTGATTCGTCAAACCGTTTTCGATAAACGCTCTATCACATTTTATGTAGTGCTTACAAAAACAGTCGTAAGGCTGTATCTCTGCAACAACTTATCCTATTCAGACCAAACTTGGTACATGTCATAACAAGCATGACCTGAGGCAACATGCTGTGATTGGGCGCAGCGCCACCTACAGATCCGGAGATATGAAAAACTGCTATTTTTGCTTATAACTTCTGAATAGTTTGTCCAAAAATCATAACATTGGTCTTGTTAGATTCAGGGCAACATGCCGAGTCAACTGATATCCAATTTGACCATTTCGGCCATTTTGACTGTCGGCCATTTTGAATTTTGTGCTAAAATGCTGTATTTTAAGAACGCATCAGCAGATTGTTACGAAACCTGGTATGGTTCATCAGCACAATGTCCTGAAGGAGCGTGAGAAGTTTCAAAACAGCGCCACCTAGTGGTGATCTTCTTTTTTAAATGCTTATAACTTTGGGTGTGGTTGACTTATTTTCACGAGACTCATCAAATTGGACTCCTGAAACCTTACAGAGTCCTATGATACCAAATATGCTAGGTTTTGCCTTTTGGTTTGTGTAGCGTTGTGATTTAGCGCTTAAAAAACATTTGGCTATATCTTCGAAACCGCTTGTCTGATCGAGACGAAACCACCGTCAGAAGTTCGGAAACATAGGTCGATAGCTATACGCCAATGCCCAAATGCCAAAATATTGATAGTAAGGGGTAGTAATATTCAATCAAAGTCAAGAGTCAGTCATTTTTTACGTGCTTTTTCATATAAATGTCTATAACTCTGAAGTGAATTGAGATATTTTCACCAAAATTGACACACATATGTATGGGCTCACTCTGAGCACATATAAAAAAAATGGTGGGACTGAGCCTCTTGGTGGCGCTATAATAGAACAAAACATGAAATTCTCATTGACTTCAATACAGTTTTGTGAAATAAAATGCTATACTAAACAAATGCATTGGTGTAATATTACGAAACTCAGAATGTGCCAACAACACCATCCCCTGAAGGTATTCAAAATATTTTGAAACAGCGCCACCTAGTGGTCAAAAGTTATAACTCAATTTACGTAAAGGCTAATAACTTTTGAATAAATCTGGCTATTGACATGACGCTGGTCTTTGTAGATTCCTTGGGTCAAGTCGAGAACATAGATACAAAGTTTTCCTTATTTGGCTGAACTTCCTGTCCGCCATTTTGATTAATGTTGAAAACCTACTTTTTCGAACTCCTCCTAGACCGTTTGTCAGATTTTCACCAAATTTGACGTGGCTCATCTTCAGAACATGCTGGCAAAAAGTTATGGATTTCGTGTCGACATACGAAACGGTTCTCATTTAGCGCATCAACAAATCTGCTTGAATGGTGCCAAAATGCATTTGAGGCTGTATCTCTGCAAAGCTTTGACATATTTGCACCAAACTTTGTATGTCATCGACACCTCACACTGACCGTTCCAAACTAATTTGGTAACAGCACCACCTATTGGTTACACGTGATAAGCCAATAAATCCTATTACTAGTTGTTGTGTTGATTGTTTTCAAGCCATTTTGCCTAAAATAATCTTAAAACTGTCTTAATTACTCATTCCTGCCGTTCGTCTGAAGCTTGCTTCTGTAGTGCTTGGCCCCGTTATTGCTGCTTGCAGCTATATTTATTATTATTATTATTCTTCCGACTGGGAGTCTATGGCAGCCCATAGAACCGAATGCGGGAAAGTTGTTTTGGTTTGACATTCTGATAGAGGACAGTGCCAACATTTAGTACACCAATTTTGGTGTGTCTAAGACATTCCCTCTAGCGCCACCAACTGTCCGAAATTTCACTTTAATTTTGTTAATAACTTTTTAACCGTAAGTCCAATCAACAAAATTCTTTTTTCCTCTGATTTCTGAGCTCATGCCGATTCGATTGCACCATATGCCGTCATTTTCCGTCATAGAAATTTGGCCGCCATTATGAATTCTTTGAAAAACCTACTTTTTCGAACTCGTCCTAGACGGTTTGTCCGATTCACACGAAAATTGAACCAGATCATCTTCAGGCAGTGCTGACCAAAAGTTATGCAAATCAAATTGATTCGTCAAACCGTTTTCGAAAAACGCTCAAACAAATTTTACGAAACGCTTAGAAAAACAGTCGTAAGGCTGTATCTCTGCAACGATTTATCGTATTCAGACCAAACCTGGTACATGTCATAACTAGCATGACCTGAGGCTACTTGCTGCGTTTCGGCGCAGCGCCACCTACTGGTCCGGAGATATGAAAAATTGCTATTTTTGCTTATAACTTCTAAACAGTTTGTCCAAAAATCATAACATTGGTCTTGTTAGATTCAGGGCAACATGCCGAGTCGTCTGATATCAAATTTTACCATTTCGGCCATTTTGTCTGTCGGCCATTTTGAATTTTGTGCTAAAATGCTGTATTTTCAGAACGCATCAACGGATTGTTACGAAACATGGTATGGGTCATCAGCACAATGTCCTGAAGGAGTGTGAGAAGTTTCGAAACAGCGCCACCTAATGGTGATCATCCTTTTTTAAATGCTTATAACCTTGGGTGTGGTCGACTTATTTTCTCGAGACTCACCAAATTAGACTCCTGAAACCTTACAGAGTCCTACGATACCAAACATGCTAGGTTTCGCCTTACGGTTTGTGTAGCGTTGTGATTTAGCGCTTAAAAAACATCTGGCTATATCTTCGAAACCACTTGTCTGATCGAGACGAAACCACCGTCAGAAGTTCGGAAACATAGGTCGATAGCTAAACGCCAATGCCCAAATGCCAAAATATTGATGGTAAGGTGTAGTAATATTCAATCAAAGTCAAGAGTCAGTCATTTTTTACGTGCTTTTTCATATAAATGTCTATAACTCTGAAGTGAATTGAGATATTTTCACCAAAATTGACACACATATGTATGGGCTCACTCTGAGCACACATAAAAAGAAATGGTGGGACTGAGCCTCTTGGTGGCGCTATAATTGAACAAAATATGAAATTATCATTGACTTCAATACAGTTTTGTGAAATAAAATGCAATACTAAACAAATGCATTGATGTAATATTACGAAACTCAGAATGTGCCAACAACACCATCCCCTGAAGGTACTCAAAATATTTTGAAACACCGCCACCTAGTGGTCAACAGTTATAACTCAATTTAAATAAAGGCTAATAACTTTTGAATAAATCTGGCTATTGACATGACGCTGGTCTTTTTAGATTCCTTGGGTCAAGTCGAGAACATAGATACAAAGTTTTCCTTATTTGGCTGAACTTCCTGTCCGCCATTTTGATTAATGTTGAAAACTTACTTTTTCGAACTCCTCCTAGACCGTTAGTCAGATTTTCACCAAATTTGACGTGGATCATCTTCAGACCATGCTGGCAAAATGTTATGGATTTCGTTTCGATATACGAAACTGTTCTCATTTAGCGCATCAACGAAGCTGCTGGAAGGGTTCCAAAATGCATTTGAGGGTGTATCTCAGCAAAGCTTTGACATATTTGCACCAAACTTTGTATGTGTCATCGTCACCTCACACTGACCATTCCAAACTAATTTGGTAACAGCGCCACCTATTGGTTACACGTGATAAGCAAATAAATCCTATTACTAGTTGTTGTGTTTATTGTTTTCAAGCCATTTTGCCTAAAATAATCTTAAAACTTTCTTAATTACTCATTCCTGCCGTTCGTCTGAAGCTTGCTTCTGTAGTGCTTGGCCCCGTTATTGCTGCTTGCAGCTATATTTATTAGGGGCCAAGCACCGAAGGTGCGAGGCACCTATTGTTTTTGTTCCGGTTCTTATTATTATTATTATTATTATTATTCTTCCGACTGGGAGTCTATGGCAGCCCATAGAACCGAATGCGGGAAAGTTGTTTTGGTTTGACATTCTGATAGAGGACAGTGCCAACATTAAGTACACCAATTTTGGTGTGTCTAAGACATTCCCTCTAGCGCCACCAACTGTCCGAAATTTCACTTTAATTTTGTTAATAACTTTTTAACCGTGAGGCCAATCAACAAAATTCTTTTTTCCTCTGATTTCTGAGCTCAAGCCAATTCGATTGCACCCTATACAGTCATTTTCCGTCATAGAAATATGGCCGCCATTTAGAATTTTTTTAAAAACATACTTTTTCGAACTCGTCCTAGACGGTTTGTCCGATTCACACGAAAATTGAACCAGGTCATCTTCAGGCAGTGCTGACCAAAAGTTATGCAAATCAAATTGATTCGTCAAACCGTTTTTGATAAACGCTCTAACAAATTTTACGTAACGCTTACAAAAACAGTCGTAAGGCTGTATCTCGGCAACGACTTATCCTATTCAGACCAAACCTGGTACATGTCATAACAAGCATGACTTGAGGCTACTTGCTGCGTTTCGGCGCAGCGCCACCTACTGGTCCGGAGATATGGAAAATTGCTATTTTTGCTTATAACTTCTAAACAGTTTGTCCAAAAATCATAACATTGGTCTTGTTAGATTCAGGGCAACATGCCGAGTCGACTGATATCCAATTTTACCATCTCGGCCATTTTGACTGTCGGCCATTTTGAATTTTGTGCTAAAATGCTGTATTTTCAGAACGCATCAACGGATTGTTACAAAAAATGGTATGGGTCATCAGTACAATGTCCTGAAGGAGCGTGAGAAGTTTCGAAACAGCGCCACCTAGTGGTGATCATCCTTATTTAAATGCTTATAACCTTGGGTGTGGTCGACTTATTTTCTCGAGACTCACCAAATTGGACTCCTGAAACCTTACCGAGTCCAACGATACCAAACATTCTAGGTTTCGCCTTACGGTTTGTGTAGCGTTGTGATTTAGCGCTTAAAAAACATCTGGCTATATCTTTGAAACCGCTTGTCTGATCGAGACGAAACCACCGTCAGAAGTTCGGAAACATAGGTCCATAGCCATACGCCAATGCCCAAATGCCAAAATATTGATAGTAAAGGGTAGTAATATTCAATCAAAGTCAAGAGTCAGTCAATTTTTACGTGCTTTTTCATATAAATGCCCATAACTCTGAAGTGAATTGAGATATTTTCACCAAAATTGACACACATATGTATGGGATCACTCTGAGCAAATATAAAAAAAATGGTTGGACTGAGCCTCTTGGTGGCGCTATAATAGAACAAAACATGAAATTCTCATTGACTTCAATACAGTTTTGTGAAATAAAATGCTATACTAAACAAATGCATTGGTGTAATATTACAAAACTCAGAATGTGTCAACAACACCATCCCCTGAAGGTACTCAAAATATTTTGAAACAGCGCCACCTAGTGGTCAAAGGTTATAACTCAATTTACATAAACGCTAATAACTTTTGAATTAATCTGGCTATTGACATCATGCTGGTCTTTTTAGATTCCTTGGGTCAAGTCGAGAACATAAAATACAAAGTTTACCTTATTTGGCTGAACTCCCTGTCCGCCATTTTGATTAATGTTGAAAACCTACATTTTCGAACTCCACCTAGACCGTTAGTCCGATTTTCACCAAATTTGACGTGGATCATTTTCGGACCATTCTGGCAAAAAGTTATGGATTTTGTGTCCATATAAGAAACGGTTCTCATTTAGGGCATCAAAAAATCTGCTGGAAGGGTGCCAAAATGCGTTTGAGGCTGTATCTCTGCAATGCTTTGACATATTTGCACCAAACTTTGTATGTGTCATCGTCACCTCACACTGACCATTACAAACTAATTTGGTAACAGTGCCACCTATTGGTTACACGTGAAAAGCCAATAAATCCTATTACTAGTTGTTGTGTTTATAGTTTTCAAGCCATTTTGCCTAAAATAATCTTAAAACTGTCTTAATTACTCATTCCTGCCGTTCGTCTGAAGCTTGCTTCTGTAGTGCTTGGCCCCGTTATTGCTGCTTGCAGCTATATTTATTATTATTATTATTCTTCCGACTGGGCGTCTATGGCAGCCCATAGAACCGAATGCGGGAAAGTTGTAATGGTTTGACATTCTGATAGAGGACAGTGCCAACATTAAGTACACCAATTTTGGTGTGTCTAAGTCAATCCCTCTAGCGCCACCAACTGTCCAAAATTTCACTTTAATTTTGGTTAATAACTTTTTAACCCTAAGGCCAATCAACGAAATTCTTTTTTCCTCTGATTTCTGAGCTCATGCCGATTCGATTGCACCCTACGAAGTCATTTCCGTCATAGAAATATGACCGCCATTTTGAATTTCTTTAAAAACCTACTTTTTCGAACTCGTCCTAGACGGTTTGTCCGATTCACACGAAAATTAAACCATATCATCCTCAGGCAGTGCTGACCAAAAGTTATGCAAATCAAATTGATTCGTCAAACCGTTTTCGATAAACGCTCTAACAAATTTTATGTAGTGCTTACAAAAACAGTCGTAAGGCTGTATCTCGGCAACGACTTATCCTATTCAGACCAAACTTGGTACATGTCATAACAAGCATGACCTGAGGCAACATGCTGTGATTGGGCGCAGCGCCACCTACTGATCCGGAGATATGAAAAACTGCTATTTTTGCTTATAACTTCTGAACAGTTTGTCCAAAATCATAACATTGGTCTTGATAGATTCAGGGCAACATGCCGAGTCGACTGATATCCAATTTGACCATTTCGGCCATTTTGACTGTCGGCCATTTTGAATTTTGTGCTAAAATGCTGTATTTTCTGAACACATCAACGGATTGTTACGAAACATGGTATGGGTCATCAGCACAATGTCCTGAAGGAGTATGAGAAGTTTCGAAACAGCGCCACCTAGTGGTGATCTTCTATTTTTAAATGCTTATAACTTTGGGTGTGGTCGACGTATTTTCACCAGACTCATCAAATTGGACTCCTGAAACTTACAGAGTCCTACAATACCAAACATGCTAGGTTTTGCCTTACGGTTTGTGTAGCGTTGTGATTTAGCGCTTAAAAAACATTTGGCTATATCTTCGAAACCGCTTGTCTGATCGAGACGAAACCCACCGTCAGAAGTTCGGAAACATAGGTCGATAGCTATAGCCAATGCCCAATGCAAAAATATTGATAGTAAGGGGTAGTAATATTCAATCAAAGTCAAGAGTCAGTCAATTTTTACGTGTTTTTTCATGTAAATGTCTATAACTCTGAAGTGAATGAGATATTTTCACCAAAAATTGACACGCATATGTATGGGCTCACTCTGATGACACATAAAGAAATGGTGGGGACTGAGCCTCTTGGTGGCGCTATAATAGAACAAAACATGAAATTCCCATTGACTTCAATACAGTTTTGTGAAATAAAAGGCTATACTAAACAAATGCATTGGTGTTATATTCCAAACTCAGAATGTGCCAACAACATCATCCCCTGAAGGTACTCAAAATATTTTGAAACAGAGCCACCTAGTGGTCAAAAGTTATAACTCAATTTACATAAAGGCTAATAACTTTTGAAAAGATCTGGCTATTGACATGACGCTGATCTTAATAGATTCCTTGGGTCAAGCCGAGAACATAGATATCAAGTTTTCCTTATTTGGCTGAACTTCCTGTCCGCCATTTTGATTAATGTTGAAAACCTACTTTTTCGAACTCCTCCTAGACCGTTAGTCAGATTTTCACCAAATTGGACGTGGATCATCTTCAGACCATGCTGGCAAAATGTTATGGATTTCATGTCGATATACGAAACGGTTCTCATTTAGCGCATCAACAAATTTGCTGGAATGATGCCAACATTCATTTGAGGCTGTATCTCTGCAAAGCTTTGACATATTTGCACCAAACTTTGTATGTGTCATCGTCACCTCACACTGACCATTCCAAACTAATTTGGTAACAGCGCCACCTATTGGTTACACGTGATAAGCCAATAAATCCTATTACTAGTTGTTGTGTTCATTGTTTTTAAGCCATTTTGCCTAAAATAATCTTAAAACTGTCTTAATTACTCATTCCTGCCATTCGTCTGAAGCTTGCTTCTGTAGTGCTTGGCCCCGTTATTGCTGCTTGCAGCTATATTTATTAATGGTTTTTTGTTCATTTTAATAAAATTTAATTTAGTGACAAGTTCAATTGTATTTGACGCCGTGTATCACTGCCATGATTAATGAAGCCTGAACAAGATTTTTGGTTTTATTGCATAATAGTAGAAAGTTAGTCATGTTCACAAATACAATTGACAGCTATTGTCAACTGACTTTCTTGAAGTGAATGTTGCATTCATTTCTGTTGTGTTTCTAACAAGAAAACTGTAAAGAGCATGTTCATATAGCTAATCTGCAATGAGAGTCTTTCTTCGCTCTGGCAAGCGATCAGCCTGTTTTGCCAACATTTTCCTGATCGCTTTCCCCACATATATTGATTTTGACAGCTTTGCTGATCCAAGAAGGGAATCTCCTGATCTATTTTGTGCACTTTTGCTGGAGTGCATTTAACTATGGCTGCTATGGCCATTTCCTATATTTATTTTCTGTTGATCTCTGTTCTCCCAAACCCCATTCCAGAAACTTCACAGTACACATGTACAATATATGTGGTTGCTAGTAAAACTGGAATTCTTTGAAGATTAATGTTTGTAACCTATGTCAAACTCTTTAACATTTATTTTGTATCTGACAGATATAATGTGTTTTTACATTTCAAACTAGAAACATCATTGTATTTCACACTCCAAAGTTATTCTAAATTATTCTTTATTCATATGTATGTGACCCTGGACAAAAAACCAGTCTTAATCGGATGGGTGGGCTATATTTTTAGCAAAAGCCCAAACTACATTGTATGGGTCAAAATTATAGATTTTTATTTTATTATACAAATCATTTGGTTATAAAGTAAAGATCATGTTCCATGAAGATATTTTGAAAATTTCCTACCATAAATATATTAAAACAGATTTTTAAACATTTAAATTTTTTTTTTTTTTTTTTTTTTTTTTGCACCCTCAGAATCCAGATTTTCAAATAGTTTGGCCTAATATTGTCCTATTCTAACAAACCATACATCAATGGAAAACTTATTTAGTCCAAAAAATAAATAAAAATAAACCTGTATTTGTGGTCCAGGATCATTTATGACATACATTAAAAATACAGATTTGGACAGCATATTAAATATGTAGATAATTTTGTCCAAGGTTTTTTTTTTTTTTTCTCTCTCTCTCTCTCATTACATTATCCTTCTGAGCACAGTTTGTGACCCACTCAAAGCAAACCATTTACCTCATTAACCTGTTTGAATAATGAATAAAAATGATGAACAATGGATAATTTTTAACTTTTGAGGCCACCACAATGGCATGAACCTGGGTGCCCTTACTACTAGAGGATATGTACGGTCAGCCAATCAGATTGGAGCTTGTCAGATCAAGAAAGTGATGCATTTTGTGGCCTACTGTATATGTATCAACAGGTCAGCAGATGGACAGTGAGCTGACTGAATCTCTGTCTACAGTCACGGTAACACAAGAAAGTATGTTAAATGTACAATGAACCAAGTATTTCACTTTTTTTTCTGATAGTGACCCAGCAACCTCGGACGGCACG